>NW_027413218.1:0-204706 GCF_048544455.1 Silene latifolia | reverse complement strand
TATAGAACCTGAAAGATCAGTATATGAATGATCATACTTAAGGTACTGAATGCATTTAAGTAAGGTTCACGTCAATAACTATAGAACCAGAAATGGGTAAGCTTAGGCGGACAAAATCCTAAAAAGATTTTGAAAGAAAATGCTGATATAGAAATGTTAAATTTTTAAATTAATTGAATATGGATCCTAGAGTTGAAGAAATCTTATACTTTGTAGTTATAACTTATATTATATTTAAAATCTTATCTTTTTAAATAAAGAAAGAAAAGATGAGAAAAGATAATAATTAAGTAAAATTATAAATTAAAGAAAAAGAATTAAAGAATGAAAAGACAGGAGCAAAGAAATGATGATAAACTATAAATGTTACCTATTTTAAAAGAAAAGAAAGATTCGAATGACTGGAGTGTATGAGTATCATACTGTATGAGTAGAATACTGTACTGTACTGTATGAGCAGAATGAAGATAAGTATTGGTTTACGATTACGATATATAGATTGTGTAGACATATAGAGTGAGCACACAGATAGCCCAAGCTAGACTCATATGACTTACTGGTAACAAGTAAGATTAGTATAGGAACGAGTGTTGTGAAGCGAGCGAAGGATACGTTCTGGAAGACCTCGACTAATAAGGAGTGGGTGTGTAGCAGGCTCGAGGTAATCCGAGAGTTAAGTGAAAGAGTTAGATGTTGGCTAAACGAGTAAGATGTTAACGAGTGTACGTAAAGAAGAACCTGTGTGAGTGGACTTATATGGACTGATATGGCTAGTATGAATCCTACCATATTTCTATTCTTATATTGACAAGCCAGGTAATTTATCTCCTTATATAAAATCAATGACTATTATTCATCCTCTTATTCTAAAATGCTAATAAGCTAGCACTAAAGATAAGAACTTCGCTATAATGCACATATATAGCAGTGATTACGACTAACCAACCCTCTTTTATATAATCATTAAGATGAATACCTAGATCTAATTATAAGCCCAAGGAGAGCTCTTAGCAACGTTGTTTAAGAATAAGAATTAACATATATAAGACATAGAGGAAGTGGCTGTTGAATCCCATTATAACCATATAAATTTGATAAAGGGTGCTGCAACTCTTGTTGCGGATGTGTGTTGGTTAAGCTAAGACTTATCCTTTCCCTGGTCTATTTTATAGAGGAACGAACTAAGCTAACACTAAGACAGTTGTAAAGTCAAAGTCAAAGGCATCCGTTCGACAATGCCTTGCAGTCTTGGTTCCCTCCCCGACACAAACAAGCTTCAAACTTTCTTTCTAAGGCTCGCAACAGCCTGCATTTACATCTCTTACTACACAAGGCACCGCGAACTCTATCTATAGAGAGACTTCCTCTTCGAGCTATAAATAGCCTCGAGCTGTCTTTCCTAACACAAGCAAAGCTTGCTCTCCTTTACCCCTTGGTATACGCTGTCCTAGATACTACGAACCGCATCTACATTAGGGATCGACTTGCACTAAGCTATGGAAATCATTCCCTGAGAAACCAGTAATGAAATCCTCTGCTTAAAACACAGGAATTACGTGGCGAACCTTACAAAGAAGACCTCAAGGGAAGGGTCGGCGCATTCTTATTCTTCCCACTCACCATCCTACTCTCTTAGTTGGACTGGCTCACATTCTTGACTTGAGGGCTCTTGAAGTTCAAAGGGACAGAGGCGAGGCTAGCTGATGCGCATGTGGGAAAGGCAACTCTAAGACAGCTAAGCTCAATCCTTCTTAATAGTCACAAGAATAATGGCTCTCTCTTAGAATATCTTAAAGGACAGGATAGAAGAGGGGAGAGGAGCTTAGGATAGAGGCAGCGAGTTCGAAGTCGAAGGCAGAAGAAGGACGTCAGACCGAGACTAAGGAGAGAAGAGCATCTCCGTCTCGTTCGAGTCAAGGAAGAGTGGTGGTCAAGGCTCATGATCGGAGTCGACAGGCTGGAATGAAGATAGACGCATGCTCCTCCTCTCAGGTAAGCAGGTAAAGAGGCTGGGGTCAAGACAGGAACCACTGAAGTCAGTCTTCTCTTAGGCTACACTACGGGTTCAAGACATACTCAAATAAGAGAGGAAGCACGCCCATACAGAAGAGATCAATCAGGCAAGTCTCCTAGTCAAGTAAGGGATGGATCCAGCCAGTCAAAAAGAGTCAAGAACGAAAGAAGAGGAAAAAGGGAGAAGTAAAGACTGCCTCTTGGCTCTAATGAATTCTTTTTAGCTGATGAGATGGACTCTGATCTCAATTCACACCGGGCCGCTGACTGATTGAACGCACATGTCCTAGCGTAACAGCTTTAGGGGAACCACCTGTTGTAGTACCGGGCTACTCACTGTTGTGGATTAGAACTCCTGTTGAAAGGGCGGGTCACTCCTTTTTTTTGAGGAGCCCACTGGTTTGGTTATTCATTCCCTATATCAAAGAAAGCGGGCGGAGAGTACGAATAAGACGGCTTTAAAGCATTTTCTTTTGGTAAAGGGTGTTTAAGTTTAAAGGAAAGAGTTTGAAATAGTTAAGCGTAGTGATCGGGAGTGAGATCAACAAACGGATTCCCATAGGTTTGAAAAGGGAATCAGTGTTACCCCGGGAAAAGGGGAGTTTCTAAGTGAACCCAAAAAGAGTGAAACCAAAAACGGATTCTGGATGGTTTCGGAAATGAAAGAAGTGCGTCCATTGGAAATGTGAGTGTCGAAGGTAAGTGCAATAGTAGTGGCTATAGTGCCTAAAGGGTTAATAAGCCAGCAGGAAGTGCAGCCAAAGTAGTGTAAACGAGAGGGAAAGTGTTCCAAAAGGCTTCCAAGGGATAGGTTTTCTCGAGAGTTGAATTGATCGCATTAATAGGGAATAGGAAAACATAATGTATTGATTGCCGGTACTGAAAGAGTGACTCCGTTAAAAGGAGCGGATGAGCCCAATACTGAGACTACCGTACCGATAAGAGTGGTTTTGAAAAAGGAGTCATTTTGGTTAATGTGAAGTGTAGAATTGTTCAGCTCCAGGTCTCTAAGGGATTTGAGAATTGGGCTTAACCCTTAGGCAAAGGAGTGTAAATAGGTGCCAACTGGAGCCAAACAAGCGATGGAGCGCGTTAGTCTTAGAGTTGGTTTGTTTGACTTTCCTTTGAGTTAGTCAGAAAGTACCCTATAGAATCTATAAACTCTATTAGTAAGAAAGTATGTAAATACCTATAAACTCTAATAGAAACTCTTCAGCATACAGAAATGCTTTTTTATTTACGATAACGAATCGGCCAATAAGTCAGCTGTGAATGCCTGTTCCACCACTTTAAAGTTTATTTTAGCTTCTTTCTGGGAATACCAACAAGTCTATTCCCAAAAGCAAAGAGAAGAAGAGAAGGAAACTTCAATGCTTAGGCTTGTTCGTTCGAAAAGACCAATATAGTGAGGTCAAAGCATACCTAGCTACTGGACTGAACCCTTCCTATCGTATCAAAAGAAGACTTCAACCTTTAATTTTAATGTCAAGAGGGTTGTTTTAACGTGTTTTATCGGACTTGCTTCTTCAAAGATGATTAAGAAACTTCATCCGTAAGGCGCCTCTTTTGACTTAGAATTATCTCTCTAGTTTGATATGATAAGTTATATAAATCAATCACAGGGCTTTAAAATCAGAGTTCTACAGGACCAATCAAAGAGCTTGACAAGCGACTTCACTAGATACAGTAAGGCGGCGTGGGCCAGCTGGTTAGAAAGGATAAAAACGACCTAATGGATTAAGTCTTAAAAAGCCTACCTATTCTATGTGGCTTATATACTGCTTTAAGACCAATCGTTTACTAGACACCAGTGTTCGACCAAGATGGCTAGGTCACTCGGTTCCTCTTTACACTCCTTTCTTCTTAAACTTAAAATAGTACGCTTCAACAGAGCACTTACGGAATCTGTGATTCCTAAATCTCACCTCACTGGGTTGCTAGGCTAATTGCCACTATCTGCTCAGAATAATCTGAGGCTTGATCTGAGGTACTTCCTGCTTTAGCCTTTCTCGCTCGTTAGGGATAGGACGAAGAATAAGATTGACCCATTGTAAAGTCAAGTCTAAATTCCACCGGTATTTCCTATTTAAGGAAGGGTCATAGAGTGCATTCAATCTATTATTAATATAAAGTTATAAACGTAAATGTAATTCCATTGTTGATAATTTAATTACCTATCTTTGAATAAGAAGAGTCACCCAGCCAGTTAATCTCTCATCTGGTCACCCCCAGGCTCACTTGTTAGCCATCCAAACAAAACAATAGGTCATGAAACTATAAAACATGCTCACTCCTTTACTAACGAAGGCCCACTCACTACCACTACATAGGCTCACTTCATTAACAGCCAGCTCCCTCAACTCAAAGGTCGTCACTGAATGCTTCTTGCTTCTGTCTTTATTTTGAATCTTATTTCATTCATATTCTAATAATGATTAATATTTTAAAGAAAAAGTATAAAACAATGTTTTTTTATAAAATTTTTAAAAGGTATTTCTTATCAATCTTTGATAGTGTATCTAACGAGAAAACAAGATGTTCTAATTATAATTATAAGAATATTTATAATCTAATGTCTCCTAGAATGATTTATGATAAAGAAATTGAATATCAAAATAACCCAAATATCTTTGAGCGATTTAGACTCAATTATAAACCAGGTAAGTTAGAAAAAAAGATGATTAAGCAGAGTGAATTAATGGAAAGAAGTCTAAAAAGAAAGTTGGAGTCTCAATCTATATTGTCAATTGCCTATCGTATTATACCTACAAACCTACAATATTTGAGTGGAGAGGTCCGTATGCCAACTAATTATGAATGGTTAAAACAATTGAGAAATGATTTAGGGTTAACTATGAGCAAGAGAGCTCTATCCAGTACGAGTTTACGTACAAATATAGGAACCGATTATATAAATCGTGTCTTTCTTGAAGCTCTCACGTTTCATTCTGGCTTTTATGGGAAATTTCTTCTTTTTGTTCAATTTGGTATTGGAGTGACCATATGGTATGGATTCGCTCCAGGCGATGGTGTCCATGGACCGGTTGAAGGATTAACACCATTGTTCTCTAAAATAGAGAATTATGAACCCTTCATTCAGAACCCAGATATACATGTCCAACCTGGCTTTCAGAAAATGACCTTAGTTGTAGGGGAAGAAGATCTTAAAGAACCTTTGGCTAGAGCCGGTTTACGTCAGGAACCATTTATTCAAATTAAAATACCAGAATTTGATCTGTATGATTCTGAAATTAAAAATATAAACAATCAGTTATCTGTAACCTTAGGATTGGCAGTAATACTCTTCTTAGTAGTAGGAATTGTACCATATAATGAGAGTTTAATATACTAGAAAGATTTCAAATACAACAAGAAATGAAAACTTGCAGCTATATTTTCTATTAATTTGATATTAAAGAAAAGAGTCTAAAATATGTATATAATATATATAAAAAGAAAAAGATAAGAACAACAAGTTTCAATTCAATCTTTGAGATAAGAATGCGAATAAGTAAGGATGGGCAGATAGGATGGGTACACGAGAGGATCTTTGCATGGTTGGATGACTTACTACACTATAAAGTCTTGCTGTCCTCTTGTTGATCTCATATCAATATCACACTTTATTGTTAAGAATAAGGTTTAGGATGCACCTTAGCTACATAGTTTTAGAAGAAAGATTATCTATAATGGAAGTTCTTTTCTTTAAGATAAGAAATACAACAAGTCATTTTAATTTAAATCTTAATTCTTATTATAATATGTATTAAATTACAATTCTTAATATTAAATAATAGATTAGAATACTTAAAGCACAGAATGCATTTCAGTAGTGGTTGGAGCACTGACTGGACGGCTAGGTTGATTGGATCGTTGGGAACCTTGTTTTATTTGCATTAATGTAAGATAATCTTATCTTTTAAAGGACCTATGGGAAGAGAGGGATTGCCCCCTTGACAGGGTAATCCAGAACGTATAAAAAAGAATGAACTTAAGGTCTCAAAGTGAATCTTAAAAAAGTGACATTACTGATCTCACAAGGACTAATGAACAAGGACAAATAATTCACACAACGAGTCACAATGACTAATGAACAAGGACAAATGGTTCACACAACGAGTCAAAGGGACTAATTAACAAGGACAAATGATTCACACAACGAGTCACAAGGACTAATGAAATAGGACAAATGATTCACACAACGAGTCACAAGGACTAATGAACAAGGACAAATAATTCACACAACGATAATGAACAAGGACAAATGGTTCACACAACAAGTTACAATGACTAATGAACAAGGACAAATGGTTCACACAACAAGTCAAAGGGACTTATTAACAAGGACAAATGATTCACACAACGAGTCACAAGGACTAATGAAATAGGACAAATGATTCACACAACGAGTCACAAGGACTAATGAACAATGACAAATAATTCACAAATTAACAAGGACAAATGATTCACAATGACTAATGAACAAGGACAAATGATTCACAAAACGAGTCACAAGGACTAACGAACAAGGACAAATGATTCACACAACGAGTCACAAGACTAATGAACAAGGACAAATGGTTCACACAACGAGTCAAAGGACTTATTAACAAGGACAAATGATTCACACAACGAGTCACAAGGACTAATGAAATAGGACAAATGATTCACACAACGAGTCACAAGGACTAATGAACAAGGACAAATGATTCACACAACGAGTCACAAGGACTAATGAACAAGGACAAATGGTTCACACAACGAGTCAAAGGACTTATTAACAAGGACAAATGATTCACACAACGAGTCACAAGGACTAATGAAATAGGACAAATGATTCACACAACGAGTCACAAGGACTAATGAACAAGGACAAATAATTCACACAACGACTCACAATGACTAATGAACAAGGACAAATGGTTCACACAACGAGTCAAAGGGACTTAATAACAAGGACAAATGATTCACACAACGAGTCACAATGACTAATGAACAAGGACAAATGGTTCACACAACGAGTCACAAGGACTAATTAACAAGGACAAATGATTCACACAACGAGTCACAAGGACTAATGAAAAGGACAAATGATTCACACAACAAAAGTCGCTGAGTCCGAAGGACTAATGAACAAGGACAAATGAACAAGGACAAATATTTCACACAACGAGTCACAAGGACTAATGAACAATGACAAATGGTTCACACAACGAGTCACAAGGACTAATAACAAGGACAAATGATTCACACAACGAGTCACAAGGACTAATGAAATAGGACAAATGATTCACACAACGAGTCACAAGGACTAATGAACAAGGACAAATAATTCACACAACGAACAAGGACAAATCACAATGACTAATGAACAAGGACAAATGGTTCACACAACAAGTCAAAGGGACTTATTAACAAGGACAAATGATTCACACAACGAGTCACAAGGACTAATGAAATAGGACAAATGATTCACACAACGAGTCACAAGGACTAATGAACAAGGACAAATAATTCACACAACGAGTGAACAATGACTAATGAACAAGGACAAATGATAATTCACACAAATAATTCACAAACGACTCACAATGACTAATGAACAAGGACAAATGGTTCACACAACGAAGTCAAAGGACTTAATAACAAGGACAAATGATTCACACAACGAGTCACAAGGACTAATGAAATAGGACAAATGATTCACACAACGAGTCACAAGGACTAATGAACAAGGACAAATTATTCACACAACGAGTCACAATGACTAATGAACAAGGACAAATGGTTCACACAACGAGTCAAAGGACTTATTAACAAGGACAAATGATTCACACAACGAGTCACAAGGACTAATGAAATAGGACAAATGATTCACACAACGAGTCACAAGGACTAATGAACAAGGACAAATAATTCACACAACGACTACAATGACTAATGAAATAAGGACAAATGATTCACACAACAAGTCAAAGGACTTAATTAACAAGGACAAATGATTCACACAACGAGTCACAAGGACTAATTAACAAGGACAAATGATTCACACAACGAGTCAAAGGACTAATGAACAAGGACAAATGATTCACACAACGAGTCACAAGGACTAATGAAATAGGACAAATGATTCACACAACGAATCACAAGGACTAATGAACAAGGACAAATAATTCACACAACGACTCACAATGACTAATGAACAAGGACAAATGGTTCACACAACGAGTCAAAGGGACTTAATAACAAGGACAAATGATTCACACAACGAGTCACAAGGACTAATGAAATAGGACAAATGATTCACACAACGAGTCACAAGGACTAATGAACAAGGACAAATAATTCACACAACGAGTCACAATGACTAATGAACAAGGACAAATGGTTCACACAACGAGTCAAAGGACTTATTAACAAGGACAAATGATTCACACAACGAGTCACAAGGACTAATGAAATAGGACAAATGATTCACACAACGAGTCACAAGGACTAATGAACAAGGACAAATAATTCACACAACGAGTCACAATGACTAATGAACAAGGACAAATGGTTCACACAACAAGTCAAAGGGACTTATTAACAAGGACAAATGATTCACACAACGAGTCACAAGGACTAATGAAATAGGACAAATGATTCACACAACGAGTCACAAGGACTAATGAACAAGGACAAATAATTCACACAACGAGTCACAAGGACTAATGAACAAGGACAAATGGTTCACACAACGAGTCACAAGGACTAATGAACAAGGACAAATAATTCACACAACGACTCACAATGACTAATGAACAAGGACAAATGATTCACACAACGAGTCAAAAGGACTTAATAACAAGGACAAATGATTCACACAACGAGTCACAAGGACTAATGAAATAGGACAAATGATTCACACAACGAATCACAAGGACTAATTAACAAGGACAAATGATTAACACAACTTGTCACAAAGACTAATGAACAAGGACAAATGATTCACACAACGAGTCAAAGGGACTTAATAACAAGGACAAATGATTCACACAACGAGTCACAAGGACTAATGAAATAGGACAAATGATTCACACAACGAATCACAAGGACTAATGAACAAGGACAAATAATTCACACAACGACTCACAATGACTAATGAACAAGGACAAATGGTTCACACAACGAGTCAAAGGGACTTAATAACAAGGACAAATGATTCACACAACGAGTCACAAGGACTAATGAAATAGGACAAATGATTCACACAACGAGTCACAAGGACTAATGAACAAGGACAAATGATTCACACAACGATGTCAAAGACTAATGAACAAGGACAAATGATTCACACAACGAGTCAAAGGGACTAATTAACAAGGACAAATGATTCACACAACGAGTCACAAGGACTAATGAAATAGGACAAATGATTCACACAACGAATCACAAGGACTAATGAACAAGGACAAATAATTCACACAACGAGTCACAATGACTAATGAACAAGGACAAATGGTTCACACAACGTGTCAAAGGGACTTATTAACAAGGACAAATGATTCACACAACGAGTCACAAGGACTAATGAAATAGGACAAATGATTCACACAACGAGTCACAAGGACTAATGAACAAGGACAAATAATTCACACAACGACAATGACTAATGAACAAGGACAAATGGTTCACAATGACTAATGAACAAGGACAAATGATTCACACAACAAGTCAAAGGACTTAATTAACAAGGACAAATGATTCACACAACGAGTCACAAGGACTAATGAACAAGGACAAATGATTCACACAACGAGTCACAAGGACTAATGAACAAGGACAAATGATTCACACAACGAGTCACAATGAAATAACAAATAGGACAAATGATTCACACAACGAGTCACAAGGACTAATGAACAAGGACAAATAATTCACACAACGACTCACAATGACTAATGAACAAGGACAAATGGTTCACACAACGAGTCAAAGGGACTTAATAACAAGGACAAATGATTCACACAACGAGTCACAAGGACTAATGAAATAGGACAAATGATTCACACAACGAGTCACAAGGACTAATGAACAAGGACAAATAATTCACACAACGACTGACAATGACTAATGAACAAGGACAAATGGTTCACACAACAAGTCAAAGGGACTTATTAACAAGGACAAATGATTCACACAACGAGTCACAAGGACTAATGAAATAGGACAAATGATTCACACAACGAGTCACAAGGACTAATGAACAAGGACAAATAATTCACACAACGAGTCACAATGACTAATGAACAAGGACAAATGATTCACAAAACGAGTCAAAGGACTTATTAACAAGGACAAATGATTCACACAACGAGTCACAAGGACTAATGAAATAGGACAAATGATTCACACAACGAGTCACAAGGACTAATGAACAAGGACAAATAATTCACACAACGAGTCACAATGACTAATGAACAAGGACAAATGGTTCACACAACAAGTCAAAGGGACTTATTAACAAGGACAAATGATTCACACAACGAGTCACAAGGACTAATGAAATAGGACAAATGATTCACACAACGAGTCACAAGGACTAATGAACAAGGACAAATAATTCACACAACGAGTCAAAATGACTAATGAACAAGGACAAATGATTCACACAACAAGTCACAATAACTAATGAACAAGGACAAATAATTCACACAACGAGTCACAATGACTAATGAACAAGGACAAATGGTTCACACAACAGTCAAAGGACTTAATTAACAAGGACAAATGATTCACACAACGAGTCACAAGGACTAATGAAATAGGACAAATGATTCACACAACGAGTCACAAGGACTAATGAACAAGGACAAATAATTCACACAACGAGTCACAATGACTAATGAACAAGGACAAATGATTCACAAAACGAGTCAAAGGACTTATTAACAAGGACAAATGATTCACACAACGAGTCACAAGGACTAATGAAATAGGACAAATGATTCACACAACGAGTCACAAGGACTAATGAACAAGGACAAATAATTCACACAACGAGTCACAATGACTAATGAACAAGGACAAATGGTTCACACAACGAGTCACAAGGACTTATGAACAAGGACAAATGATTCACACAACGAGTCACAAGGACTAATGAACAAGGACAAATGATTCACACAACGAGTCACAAGGACTAATGAACAAGGACAAATGATTCACACAACGAGTCACAAGGACTAATGAACAAGGACAAATGATTCACACAACGAATCACAAGGACTAATGAACAAGGACAAATGATTCACACAACGAGTCACAAGGACTAATGAACAAGGACAAATGATTCACACAACGAGTCAAAAGGACTTAATAACAAGGACAAATGATTCACACAACGAGTCACAAGGACTAATGAAATAGGACAAATGATTCACACAACGAGTCACAAGGACTAATGAACAAGGACAAATAATTCACACAACGAGTCACAATGACTAATGAACAAGGACAAATGATTCACAAAACGAGTCAAAGGACTTATTAACAAGGACAAATGATTCACACAACGAGTCACAAGGACTAATGAAATAGGACAAATGATTCACACAACGAGTCACAAGGACTAATGAACAAGGACAAATAATTCACACAACGAGTCACAATGACTAATGAACAAGGACAAATGGTTCACACAACAAGTCAAAGGGACTTATTAACAAGGACAAATGATTCACACAACGAGTCACAAGGACTAATGAAATAGGACAAATGATTCACACAACGAGTCACAAGGACTAATGAACAAGGACAAATAATTCACACAACGAGTCACAAAGACTAATGAACAAGGACAAATGGTTCACACAACGAGTCACAAGGACTAATGAACAAGGACAAATGATTCACACAACGAGTCACAATGACTAATGAACAAGGACAAATGATTCACACAACGAGTCAAAAGGACTTAATAACAAGGACAAATGATTCACACAACGAGTCACAAGGACTAATGAAATAGGACAAATGATTCACACAACGAGTCACAAGGACTAATTAACAAGGACAAATGATTCACACAACGAGTCACAAGGACTAATGAACAAGGACAAATGATTCACACAACGAGTCAAAAGGACTTAATAACAAGGACAAATGATTCACACAACGAGTCACAAGGACTAATGAAATAGGACAAATGATTCACACAACGAATCACAAGGACTAATGAACAAGGACAAATAATTCACACAACGACTCACAATGACTAATGAACAAGGACAAATGGTTCACACAACGAGTCAAAGGGACTTAATAACAAGGACAAATGATTCACACAACGAGTCACAAGGACTAATGAAATAGGACAAATGATTCACACAACGAGTCACAAGGACTAATGAACAAGGACAAATTATTCACACAACGACTCACAATGACTAATGAACAAGGACAAATGGTTCACACAACGAGTCAAAGGGACTAATTAACAAGGACAAATGATTCACACAACGAGTCACAAGGACTAATGAAATAGGACAAATGATTCACACAACGAATCACAAGGACTAATGAACAAGGACAAATAATTCACACAACGAGTCACAATGACTAATGAACAAGGACAAATGGTTCACACAACGAGTCAAAGGGACTTATTAACAAGGACAAATGATTCACACAACGAGTCACAAGGACTAATGAAATAGGACAAATGATTCACACAACGAGTCACAAGGACTAATGAACAAGGACAAATAATTCACACAACGAGTCACAATGACAATGACTAATGAACAAGGACAAATGGTTCACACAACGAGTCACAAGGACTTATTAACAAGGACAAATGATTCACACAACGAGTCACAAGGACTAATGAACAAGGACAAATGATTCACACAACGAGTCAAAGGACTAATGAACAAGGACAAATGATTCACACAACGAGTCACAAGGACTAATGAAATAGGACAAATGGTTCACACAACGAATCACAAGGACTAATGAACAAGGACAAATAATTCACACAACGACTCACAATGACTAATGAACAAGGACAAATGGTTCACACAACGAGTCAAAGGGACTTAATAACAAGGACAAATGATTCACACAACGAGTCACAAGGACTAATGAAATAGGACAAATGATTCACACAACGAGTCACAAGGACTAATGAACAAGGACAAATAATTCACACAACGACTGACAATGACTAATGAACAAGGACAAATGGTTCACACAACAAGTCAAAGGGACTTATTAACAAGGACAAATGATTCACACAACGAGTCACAAGGACTAATGAAATAGGACAAATGATTCACACAACGAGTCACAAGGACTAATGAACAAGGACAAATAATTCACACAACGAGTCACAATGACTAATGAACAAGGACAAATGGTTCACACAACGAGTCAAAGGACTTAATTAACAAGGACAAATGATTCACACAACGAGTCACAAGGACTAATGAAATAGGACAAATGATTCACACAACGAGTCACAAGGACTAATGAACAAGGACAAATAATTCACACAACGACTGACAATAACTAATGAACAAGGACAAATGGTTCACACAACAAGTCAAAGGGACTTATTAACAAGGACAAATGGTTCACACAACAAGTCAAAGGGACTTATTAACAAGGACAAATGATTCAAACAACGAGTCACAAGGACTAATGAAATAGGACAAATGATTCACACAACGAGTCACAGGGACTAATGAACAAGGACAAATAATTCACACAACGACTGACAATGACTAATGAACAAGGAGAAATGGTTCACACAACGAGTCACAAGGACTAATGAACAAGGACAAATAATTAACACAACGACTCACAATGACTAATGAACAAGGACAAATGGTTCACAACAACAAAGGACTTAATCAACAAGGACTTAATAACAAGGACAAATGATTCACACAACGAGTCACAAGGACTAATGAAATAGGACAAATGATTCACACAACGAGTCACAAGGACTAATGAACAAGGACAAATGATTCACACAACAAGTCACAAGGACTAATGAACAAGGACAAATGATTCACACAACGAGTCAAAAGGACTTAATAACAAGGACAAATGATTCACACAACGAGTCACAAGGACTAATGAAATAGGACAAATGATTCACACAACGAATCACAAGGACTAATGAACAAGGACAAATAATTCACACAACGACTCACAATGACTAATGAACAAGGACAAATGGTTCACACAACGAGTCAAAAGGACTTAATAACAAGGACAAATGATTCACACAACGAGTCACAAGGACTAATGAAATAGGACAAATGATTCACACAACGAATCACAAGGACTAATGAACAAGGACAAATAATTCACACAACGAGTCACAATGACTAATGAACAAGGACAAATGGTTCACACAACGAGTCAAAGGACTTATTAACAAGGACAAATGATTCACACAACGAGTCACAAGGACTAATGAAATAGGACAAATGATTCACACAACGAGTCACAAGGACTAATGAACAAGGACAAATAATTCACACAACGACTCACAATGACTAATGAACAAGGACAAATGGTTCACACAACGAGTCAAAGGGACTTATTAACAAGGACAAATGATTCACACAACGAGTCACAAGGACTAATGAAATAGGACAAATGATTCACACAACGAGTCACAAGGACTAATGAACAAGGACAAATAATTCACACAACGAGTCACAATGACTAATGAACAAGGACAAATGGTTCACACAACGAGTCAAAGGACTTATTAACAAGGACAAATGATTCACACAACGAGTCACAAGGACTAATGAAATAGGACAAATGATTCACACAACGAGTCATAAGGACTAATGAACAAGGACAAATATTTCACACAACGAGTCACAAGGACTAATGAACAAGGACAAATGGTTCACACAACGAGTCACAAGGACTAATGAACAAGGACAAATGATTCACACAACGAGTCACAATGACTAATGAACAAGGACAAATGATTCACACAACGAGTCAAAAGGACTTAATAACAAGGACAAATGATTCACACAACGAGTCACAAGGACTAATGAAATAGGACAAATGATTCACACAACGAATCACAAGGACTAATGAACAAGGACAAATAATTCACACAACGAGTCACAATGACTAATGAACAAGGACAAATGGTTCACACAACGAGTCAAAGGACTTATTAACAAGACAAATGATTCACACAACGAGTCACAAGGACTAATGAAATAGGACAAATGATTCACACAACGAGTCACAAGGACTAATGAACAAGGACAAATAATTCACACAACGACTGACAATGACTAATGAACAAGGACAAATGGTTCACACAACAAGTCAAAGGGACTAATTAACAAGGACAAATGATTCACACAACGAGTCACAAGGACTAATGAAATAGGACAAATGATTCACACAACGAGTCACAAGGACTAATGAACAAGGACAAATAATTCACACAACGAGTCACAATGACTAATGAACAAGGACAAATGGTTCACACAACGAGTCAAAGGGACTTATTAACAAGGACAAATGATTCACACAACGAGTCACAAGGACTAATGAAATAGGACAAATGATTCACACAACGAGTCACAAGGACTAATGAACAAGGACAAATAATTCACACAACGACCACAATGACTAATGAACAAGGACAAATAATTCAACAACAAGTCAAAGACTAAACTAATGAACAAGGACAAATGGTTCACACAACAAGTCAAAGGGACTTATTAACAAGGACAAATGATTCACACAACGAGTCACAAGGACTAATGAAATAGGACAAATGATTCACACAACGAGTCACAAGGACTAATGAACAAGGACAAATAATTCACACAACGAGTCACAATGACTAATGAACAAGGACAAATGATTCACAAAACGAGTCAAAGGACTTATTAACAAGGACAAATGATTCACACAACGAGTCACAAGGACTAATGAAATAGGACAAATGATTCACACAACGAGTCACAAGGACTAATGAACAAGGACAAATAATTCACACAACGAGTCACAATGACTAATGAACAAGGACAAATGGTTCACACAACAAGTCAAAGGACTTAATTAACAAGGACAAATGATTCACACAACGAGTCACAAGGACTAATTAACAAGGACAAATGATTCACACAACGAGTCAAAGGACTAATGAACAAGGACAAATGATTCACACAACGAGTCACAAGGACTAATGAAATAGGACAAATGATTCACACAACGAATCACAAGGACTAATGAACAAGGACAAATAATTCACACAACGACTCACAATGACTAATGAACAAGGACAAATGGTTCACACAACGAGTCAAAGGGACTTAATAACAAGGACAAATGATTCACACAACGAGTCACAAGGACTAATGAAATAGGACAAATGATTCACACAACGAGTCACAAGGACTAATGAACAAGGACAAATAATTCACACAACGACTGACAATGACTAATGAACAAGGACAAATGGTTCACACAACAAGTCAAAGGGACTTATTAACAAGGACAAATGATTCACACAACGAGTCACAAGGACTAATGAAATAGGACAAATGATTCACACAACGAGTCACAAGGACTAATGAACAAGGACAAATAATTCACACAACGAGTCACAATGACTAATGAACAAGGACAAATGGTTCACACAACAAGTCAAAGGGACTTATTAACAAGGACAAATGATTCACACAACGAGTCACAAGGACTAATGAAATAGGAGAAATGGTTCACACAACGAGTCACAAGGACTAATGAACAAGGACAAATAATTCACACAATGACTCACAATGACTAATGAACAAGGACAAATGGTTCACACAACGAGTCACAAGGACTAATGAAATAGGACAAATGATTCACACAACGACTCACAATGACTAATGAACAAGGACAAATGGTTCACACAACGAGTCAAAAGGACTTAATAACAAGGACAAATGATTCACACAACGAGTCACAAGGACTAATGAAATAGGACAAATGATTCACACAACGACTCACAAGGACTAATTAACAAGGACAAATGATTCACACAACATGTCAAAGGGACTAATTAACAAGGACAAATGATTCACACAACGAGTCAAAGGGACTTAATAACAAGGACAAATGATTCACACAACGAGTCACAAGGACTAATGAAATAGGACAAATGATTCACACAACGAATCACAAGGACTAATGAACAAGGACAAATAATTCACACAACGACTCACAATGACTAATGAACAAGGACAAATGGTTCACACAACGAGTCAAAGGGACTTAATAACAAGGACAAATGATTCACACAACGAGTCACAAGGACTAATGAAATAGGACAAATGATTCACACAACGAGTCACAAGGACTAATTAACAAGGACAAATGATTCACACAACATGTCAAAGGACTAATGAACAAGGACAAATGATTCACACAACGAGTCAAAGGGACTTAATAACAAGGACAAATGATTCACACAACGAGTCACAAGGACTAATGAAATAGGACAAATGATTCACACAACGAATCACAAGGACTAATGAACAAGGACAAATAATTCACACAACGAGTCACAATGACTAATGAACAAGGACAAATGGTTCACACAACGTGTCAAAGGGACTTATTAACAAGGACAAATGATTCACACAACGAGTCACAAGGACTAATGAAATAGGACAAATGATTCACACAACGAGTCACAAGGACTAATGAACAAGGACAAATAATTCACACAACGAGTCAAAATGACTAATGAACAAGGACAAATGGTTCACACAACAAGTCAAAGGGACTTATTAACAAGGACAAATGATTCACACAACGAGTCACAAGGACTAATGAAATAGGACAAATGATTCACACAACGAGTCACAAGGACTAATGAACAAGGACAAATAATTCACACAACGAGTCACAATGACTAATGAACAAGGACAAATGGTTCACACAACAAGTCAAAGGGACTAATTAACAAGGACAAATGATTCACACAACGAGTCACAAGGACTAATGAACAAGGACAAATGATTCACACAACGAGTCAAAGGACTAATGAACAAGGACAAATGATTCACACAACGAGTCACAAGGACTAATGAAATAGGACAAATGATTCACACAACGAATCACAAGGACTAATGAACAAGGACAAATAATTCACACAACGACTCACAATGACTAATGAACAAGGACAAATGGTTCACACACAAACGAGTCAAAGGGACTTAATAACAAGGACAAATGATTCACACAACGAGTCACAAGGACTAATGAAATAGGACAAATGATTCACACAACGAGTCACAAGGACTAATGAACAAGGACAAATAATTCACACAACGAGTCACAATGACTAATGAACAAGGACAAATGGTTCACACAACGAGTCAAAGGGACTTATTAACAAGGACAAATGATTCACACAACGAGTCACAAGGACTAATGAAATAGGACAAATGATTCACACAACGAGTCACAAGGACTAATGAACAAGGACAAATAATTCACACAACGACTCACAATGACTAATGAACAAGGACAAATGGTTCACACAACGAGTCAAAGGGACTAATTAACAAGGACAAATGATTCACACAACGAGTCACAAGGACTAATGAAATAGGACAAATGATTCACACAACGAGTCACAAGGACTAATGAACAAGGACAAATAATTCACACAACGAGTCACAATGACTAATGAACAAGGACAAATGGTTCACACAACAAGTCAAAGGGACTTATTAACAAGGACAAATGATTCACACAACGAGTCACAAGGACTAATGAAATAGGACAAATGATTCACACAACGAGTCACAAGGACTAATGAACAAGGACAAATAATTCACACAACGACCGACAATGACTAATGAACAAGGACAAATGGTTCACACAACGAGTCAAAGGACTTATTAACAAGGACAAATGATTCACACAACGAGTCACAAGGACTAATGAAATAGGACAAATGATTCACACAACGAGTCACAAGGACTAATGAACAAGGACAAATAATTCACACAACGAGTCACAATGACTAATGAACAAGGACAAATGGTTCACACAACGAGTCAAAGGACTTAATTAACAAGGACAAATGATTCACACAACGAGTCACAAGGACTAATGAAATAGGACAAATGATTCACACAACGAGTCACAAGGACTAATGAACAAGGACAAATAATTCACACAACGAGTCACAAATGAATAATGACTAATGAACAAGGACAAATGGTTCACACAACGAGTCAAAGGACTTATTAACAAGGACAAATGATTCACACAACGAGTCACAAGGACTAATGAACAAGGACAAATGATTCACACAACGAGTCAAAGGACTAATGAACAAGGACAAATGATTCACACAACGAGTCACAAGGACTAATGAACATAGGACAAATGATTCATTCACACAAGGACTAATGAACAAGGACAAATCACAAGGACTAATGAACAAGGACAAATGATTCACACAACGAGTCACAATGACTAATGAACAAGGACAAATGGTTCACACAACGAGTCAAAGGACTTAATTAACAAGGACAAATGATTCACACAACGAGTCACAAGGACTAATGAAATAGGACAAATGATTCACACAACGAGTCACAAGGACTAATGAACAAGGACAAATAATTCACACAACGATTCACAATGACTAATGAACAAGGACAAATGGTTCACACAACAAGTCAAAGGGACTTATTAACAAGGACAAATGATTCACACAACGAGTCACAAGGACTAATGAAATAGGACAAATGATTCACACAACGAGTCACAAGGACTAATGAACAAGGACAAATAATTCACACAACGAGTCACAATGACTAATGAACAAGGACAAATGGTTCACACAACAAGTCAAAGGGACTTATTAACAAGGACAAATGATTCACACAACGAGTCACAAGGACTAATGAAATAGGACAAATGATTCACACAACGAGTCACAAGGACTAATGAACAAGGACAAATAATTCACACAACGAGTCACAATGACTAATGAACAAGGACAAATGGTTCACACAACGAGTCACAAGGACTAATTAACAAGGACAAATGATTCACACAACGAGTCACAAGGACTAATGAAATAGGACAAATGATTCACACAACGAGTCACAAGGACTAATGAACAAGGACAAATAATTCACACAACGAGTCACAATGACTAATGAACAAGGACAAATGGTTCACACAACAAGTCAAAGGGACTTATTAACAAGGACAAATGATTCACACAACGAGTCACAAGGACTAATGAACAAGGACAAATGATTCACACAACGAGTCAAAGGACTAATGAACAAGGACAAATGATTCACACAACGAGTCACAAGGACTAATGAAATAGGACAAATGATTCACACAACGAATCACAAGGACTAATGAACAAGGACAAATAATTCACACAACGACTCACAATGACTAATGAACAAGGACAAATGGTTCACACAACGAGTCAAAGGGACTTAATAACAAGGACAAATGATTCACACAACGAGTCACAAGGACTAATGAAATAGGACAAATGATTCACACAACGAGTCACAAGGACTAATGAACAAGGACAAATAATTCACACAACGACTGACAATGACTAATGAACAAGGACAAATGGTTCACACAACAAGTCAAAGGGACTTATTAACAAGGACAAATGATTCACACAACGAGTCACAAGGACTAATGAAATAGGACAAATGATTCACACAACGAGTCACAAGGACTAATGAACAAGGACAAATAATTCACACAACGAGTCACAATGACTAATGAACAAGGACAAATGGTTCACACAACGAGTCAAAGGACTTAATTAACAAGGACAAATGATTCACACAACGAGTCACAAGGACTAATGAAATAGGACAAATGATTCACACAACGAGTCACAAGGACTAATGAACAAGGACAAATAATTCACACAACGACTGACAATGACTAATGAACAAGGACAAATGGTTCACACAACAAGTCAAAGGGACTTATTAACAAGGACAAATGATTCACACAACGAGTCACAAGGACTAATGAAATAGGACAAATGATTCACACAACGAGTCACAAGGACTAATGAACAAGGACAAATGATTCACACAACGACAAGGACAAATGACAATGACTAATGAACAAGGACAAATGATTCACACAACGAGTCACAAGGACTAATGAACAAGGACAAATGATTCACACAACAAGTCACAAGGACTAATAAACAAGGACAAATGATTCACACAACGAGTCACAAGGACTAATGAAAAGGACAAATGATTCACACAACGAGTCACAAGGACTAATGAACAAGGACAAATGATTCACACAACGAGTCACAAGGACTAATGAACAAGGACAAATGATTCACACAACGAGTCAAAGGACTAATGAACAAGGACAAATGATTCACACAACGAGTCACATGGACTAATGAACAAGGACAAATGATTCACACAACGAGTCACAAGGACTAATGAACAAGGACAAATTATTCACACAACGAGTCACAATGACTAATGAACAAGGACAAATGGTTCACACAACGAGTCAAAGGACTAATTAACAAGGACAAATGATTCACACAACGAGTCACAAGGACTAATGAAATAGGACAAATGATTCACACAACGAGTCACAAGGACTAATGAACAAGGACAAATGATTCACACAACGAGTCACAAGGACTAATGAACAAGGACAAATGATTCACACAACGAGTCAAAGGGACTTATGAACAAGGACAAATGATTCACACAACGAGTCACAAGGACTAATGAAATAGGACAAATGATTCACACAACGAGTCACAAGGACTAATGAACAAGGACAAATAATTCACACAACGACTCACAATGACTAATGAACAAGGACAAATGGTTCACACAACGAGTCAAAGGGACTTAATAACAAGGACAAATGATTCACACAACGAGTCACAAGGACTAATGAAATAGGACAAATGATTCACACAACGAGTCACAAGGACTAATGAACAAGGACAAATAATTCACACAACGACTCACAATGACTAATGAACAAGGACAAATGGTTCACACAACGAGTCAAAGGGACTAATTAACAAGGACAAATGATTCACACAACGAGTCACAAGGACTAATGAAATAGGACAAATGATTCACACAACGAGTCACAAGGACTAATGAACAAGGACAAATAATTCACACAACGAGTCACAATGACTAATGAACAAGGACAAATGGTTCACACAACGAAACAAGTCAAAGGGACTTAATTAACAAGGACAAATGATTCACACAACGAGTCACAAGGACTAATGAAATAGGACAAATGATTCACACAACGAGTCACAAGGACTAATGAACAAGGACAAATAATTCACACAACGAGTCACAATGACTAATGAACAAGGACAAATGGTTCACACAACAAGTCAAAGGGACTTATTAACAAGGACAAATGATTCACACAACGAGTCACAAGGACTAATGAAATAGGACAAATGATTCACACAACGAGTCACAAGGACTAATGAACAAGGACAAATAATTCACACAACGAGTCACAATGACTAATGAACAAGGACAAAACAAGTTCTAATGAACAAGGACAAATGGTTCACACAACGAAGTCAAAGGACTTAATTAACAAGGACAAATGATTCACACAACGAGTCACAAGGACTAATGAAATAGGACAAATGATTCACACAACGAGTCACAAGGACTAATGAACAAGGACAAATAGTTTACACAACGAGTCACAATACTAATGAACAAGGACAAATGGTTCACACAACGAGTCACAAGGACTAATGAACAAGGACAAATAATTCACACAACGACTCACAATGACTAATGAACAAGGACAAATGGTTCACACAACGAGTCAAAAGGACTTAATAACAAGGACAAATGATTCACACAACGAGTCACAAGGACTAATGAAATAGGACAAATGATTCACACAACGAGTCACAAGGACTAATTAACAAGGACAAATGATTCACACAACAAGTCACAAGGACTAATGAACAAGGACAAATGATTCACACAACGAGTCAAAAGGACTTAATAACAAGGACAAATGATTCACACAACGAGTCACAAGGACTAATGAAATAGGACAAATGATTCACACAACGAATCACAAGGACTAATGAACAAGGACAAATAATTCACACAACGACTCACAATGACTAATGAACAAGGACAAATGGTTCACACAACGAGTCAAAGGGACTTAATAACAAGGACAAATGATTCACACAACGAGTCACAAGGACTAATGAAATAGGACAAATGATTCACACAACGAGTCACAAGGACTAATGAACAAGGACAAATAATTCACACAACGACTCACAATGACTAATGAACAAGGACAAATGGTTCACACAACGAGTCAAAAGGACTTAATAACAAGGACAAATGATTCACACAACGAGTCACAAGGACTAATGAAATAGGACAAATGATTCACACAACGAGTCACAAGGACTAATGAACAAGGACAAATAATTCACACAACGAGTCACAATGACTAATGAACAAGGACAAATGGTTCACACAACAAGTCAAAGGGACTTATTAACAAGGACAAATGATTCACACAACGAGTCACAATGAAATAGGACTAATGAAATAGGACAAATGATTCACACAACGAGTCACAAGGACTAATGAACAAGGACAAATAATTCACACAACGAGTGACAATGACTAATGAACAAGGACAAATGGTTCACACAACGAGTCAAAGGACTTATTAACAAGGACAAATGATTCACACAACGAGTCACAAGGACTAATGAAATAGGACAAATGATTCACACAACGAGTCACAAGGACTAATGAACAAGGACAAATGATTCACACAACGAGTCACAAGACTAATGAACAAGGACAAATGGTTCACACAACGAGTCAAAAGGACTAATTAACAAGGACAAATGATTCACACAACGAGTCACAAGGACTAATGAACAAGGACAAATGATTCACACAACGAGTCACAAGGACTAATGAAATGAGGACAAATGATTCACACAACGAGTCACTAATGAACAAGGACAAATGACTCACAATGAACAAGGACAATGAATAGGACAAATTTCACACAACGAGTCACAATGACTAATGAACAAGGACAAATGGTTCACACAACGAAATGACTCACAAGGGACTTAATAACAAGGACAAATGATTCACACAACGAGTCACAAGGACTAATGAAATAGGACAAATGATTCACACAACGAGTCACAAGGACTAATGAACAAGGACAAATAATTCACACAACGAGTCACAATGACTAATGAACAAGGACAAATGTTTCACACAACAAGTCAAAGGGACTTATTAACAAGGACAAATGATTCACACAACGAGTCACAAGGACTAATGAAATAGGACAAATGATTCACACAACGAGTCACAAGGACTAATGAACAAGGACAAATAATTCACACAACGAGTCACAATGACTAATGAACAAGGACAAATGGTTCACACAACGAGTCAAAGGACTAATTAACAAGGACAAATGATTCACACAACGAGTCACAAGGACTAATGAAATAGGACAAATGATTCACACAACGAGTCACAAGGACTAATGAACAAGGACAAATAATTCACACAACGACTCACAATGACTAATGAACAAGGACAAATGGTTCACACAACGAGTCAAAGGGACTTATTAACAAGGACAAATGATTCACACAACGAGTCACAAGGACTAATGAAATAGGACAAATGATTCACACAACGAGTCACAAGGACTAATGAACAAGGACAAATAATTCACACAACGACTCACAATGACTAATGAACAAGGACAAATGGTTCACACAACAAGTCAAAGGGACTTATTAACAAGGACAAATGATTCACACAACGGACAACTATATTAACAAGGACAAAATGATTCACACAACGAGTCACAAGGACTAATGAAATAGGACAAATGATTCACACAACGAGTCACAAGGACTAATGAACAAGGACAAATAATTCACACAACGAGTCACAATGACTAATGAACAAGGACAAATGATTCACAAAACGAGTCAAAGGACTTATTAACAAGGACAAATGATTCACACAACGAGTCACAAGGACTAATGAAATAGGACAAATGATTCACACAACGAGTCACAAGGACTAATGAACAAGGACAAATTATTCACACAACGAGTCACAATGACTAATGAACAAGGACAAATGGTTCACACAACAAATGTCACAAGGGACTAATGAACAAGGACAAATGATTCACACAACGAGTCACAAGGACTAATGAACAAGGACAAATGATTCACACAACGAGTCAAAGGACTAATGAACAAGGACAAATGATTCACACAACGAGTCACAAGGACTAATGAAATAGGACAAATGATTCACACAACGAGTCACAAGGACTAATGAACAAGGACAAATGATTCACACAACGATTCACAAGGACTAATGAACAAGGACAAATGATTCACACAACGAGTCAAAGGGACTTAATAACAAGGACAAATGATTCACACAACGAGTCACAAGGACTAATGAAATAGGACAAATGATTCACACAACGAATCACAAGGACTAATGAACAAGGACAAATAATTCACACAACGACTCACAATGACTAATGAACAAGGACAAATGGTTCACACAACGAGTCAAAGGGACTTAATAACAAGGACAAATGATTCACACAACGAGTCACAAGGACTAATGAAATAGGACAAATGATTCACACAACGAGTCACAAGGACTAATGAACAAGGACAAATAATTCACACAACGAGTCACAATGACTAATGAACAAGGAAAAATGGTTCACACAACAAGTCAAAGGGACTTATTAACAAGGACAAATGATTCACACAACGAGTCACAAGGACTAATGAAATAGGACAAATGATTCACACAACGAGTCACAAGGACTAATGAACAAGGACAAATAATTCACACAACGAGTCACAATGACTAATGAACAAGGACAAATGGTTCACACAACGAGTCAAAGGGACTTATTAACAAGGACAAATGATTCACACAACGAGTCACAAGGACTAATGAAATAGGACAAATGATTCACACAACGAGTCACAAGGACTAATGAACAAGGACAAATAATTCACACAACGAGTCACAATGACTAATGAACAAGGACAAATGGTTCACACAACAAGTCAAAGGGACTTATTAACAAGGACAAATGATTCACACAACGAGTCACAAGGACTAATGAAATAGGACAAATGATTCACACAACGAGTCACAAGGACTAATGAACAAGGACAAATAATTCACACAACAAATGTCACAATGACTAATGAACAAGGACAAATGGTTCACACAACGAGTCACAAGGACTAATGAACAAGGACAAATGATTCACACAACGAGTCACAAGGACTAATGAACAAGGACAAATGATTCACACAACGAGTCAAAGGACTAATGAACAAGGACAAATGATTCACACAACGAGTCACAAGGACTAATGAAATAGGACAAATGATTCACACAACGAATCACAAGGACTAATGAACAAGGACAAATAATTCACACAACGACTCACAATGACTAATGAACAAGGACAAATGGTTCACACAACGAGTCAAAGGGACTTAATAACAAGGACAAATGATTCACACAACGAGTCACAAGGACTAATGAAATAGGACAAATGATTCACACAACGAGTCACAAGGACTAATGAACAAGGACAAATAATTCACACAACGAGTCACAATGACTAATGAACAAGGACAAATGGTTCACACAACAAGTCAAAGGGACTTATTAACAAGGACAAATGATTCACACAACGAGTCACAAGGACTAATGAAATAGGACAAATGATTCACACAACGAGTCACAAGGACTAATGAACAAGGACAAATAATTCACACAACGAGTCACAATGACTAATGAACAAGGACAAATGATTCACAAAACGAGTCAAAGGACTTATTAACAAGGACAAATGATTCACACAACGAGTCACAAGGACTAATGAAATAGGACAAATGATTCACACAACGAGTCACAAGGACTAATGAACAAGGACAAATAATTCACACAACGAGTCACAATGACTAATGAACAAGGACAAATGGTTCACACAACAAGTCAAAGGGACTTATTAACAAGGACAAATGATTCACACAACGAGTCACAAGGACTAATGAAATAGGACAAATGATTCACACAACGAGTCACAAGGACTAATGAACAAGGACAAATAATTCACACAACGACTCACAATGACTAATGAACAAGGACAAATGGTTCACACAACAAGTCAAAGGGACTTATTAACAAGGACAAATGATTCACACAACGAGTCACAAGGACTAATGAAATAGGACAAATGATTCACACAACGAGTCACAAGGACTAATGAACAAGGACAAATAATTCACACAACGACTCACAATGACTAATGAACAAGGACAAATGGTTCACACAACGAGTCAAAAGGACTTAATAACAAGGACAAATGATTCACACAACGAGTCACAAGGACTAATGAAATAGGACAAATGATTCACACAACGAGTCACAAGGACTAATGAACAAGGACAAATTATTCACACAACGAGTCACAATGACTAATGAACAAGGACAAATGGTTCACACAACGAGTCACAAGGACTAATGAACAAGGACAAATGATTCACACAACGAGTCACAAGGACTAATGAACAAGGACAAATGATTCACACAACGACAAGGACTAATCAAAATATTTCACACAACGGGACTTAATGAACAAGGACAAATGATTCACACAACGAGTCACAAGGACTAATGAACAAGGACAAATGATTCACACAACGAGTCACAAAGGACTAATGAACAAGGACAAATGATTCACACAACGAGTCACAAATGAACAAGGACAAATGATTCACACAAAATGATTCACGAGTCAAAGGGACTTAATAACAAGGACAAATGATTCACACAACGAGTCACAAGGACTAATGAAATAGGACAAATGATTCACACAACGAATCACAAGGACTAATGAACAAGGACAAATAATTCACACAACGAGTCACAATGACTAATGAACAAGGACAAATGGTTCACACAACGTGTCAAAGGGACTTATTAACAAGGACAAATGATTCACACAACGAGTCACAAGGACTAATGAAATAGGACAAATGATTCACACAACGAGTCACAAGGACTAATGAACAAGGACAAATAATTCACACAACGACTGACAATGACTAATGAACAAGGACAAATGGTTCACACAACAAGTCAAAGGGACTTATTAACAAGGACAAATGATTCACACAACGAGTCACAAGGACTAATGAAATAGGACAAATGATTCACACAACGAGTCACAAGGACTAATGAACAAGGACAAATAATTCACACAACGAGTCACAATGACTAATGAACAAGGACAAATGGTTCACACAACGAGTCAAAGGACTAATTAACAAGGACAAATGATTCACACAACGAGTCACAAGGACTAATGAAATAGGACAAATGATTCACACAACGAGTCACAAGGACTAATGAACAAGGACAAATAATCCACACAACGACCGACAATGACTAATGAACAAGGACAAATGGTTCACACAACAAGTCAAAGGGACTTATTAACAAGGACAAATGATTCACACAACGAGTCACAAGGACTAATTAACAAGGACAAATGATTCACACAACGAGTCAAAGGACTAATGAACAAGGACAAATGATTCACACAACGAGTCACAAGGACTAATGAAATAGGACAAATGGTTCACACAACGAATCACAAGGACTAATGAACAAGGACAAATAATTCACACAACGACTCACAATGACTAATGAACAAGGACAAATGGTTCACACAACGAGTCAAAGGGACTTAATAACAAGGACAAATGATTCACACAACGAGTCACAAGGACTAATGAAATAGGACAAATGATTCACACAACGAGTCACAAGGACTAATGAACAAGGACAAATAATTCACACAACGACTGACAATGACTAATGAACAAGGACAAATGGTTCACACAACAAGTCAAAGGGACTTATTAACAAGGACAAATGATTCACACAACGAGTCACAAGGACTAATGAAATAGGACAAATGATTCACACAACGAGTCACAAGGACTAATGAACAAGGACAAATAATTCACACAACGAGTCACAATGACTAATGAACAAGGACAAATGGTTCACACAACGAGTCAAAGGACTTAATTAACAAGGACAAATGATTCACACAACGAGTCACAAGGACTAATGAAATAGGACAAATGATTCACACAACGAGTCACAAGGACTAATGAACAAGGACAAATAATTCACACAACGACACAAATGACTAATGAACAAGGACAAATGGTTCACACAACAAGTCAAAGGGACTTATTAACAAGGACAAATGATTCACACAACGAGTCACAAGGACTAATGAAATAGGACAAATGATTCACACAACGAGTCACAAGGACTAATGAACAAGGACAAATAATTCACACAATGACTAATGAACAAGGACAAATGGTTTTCACAACGAGTCACAAGGACTAATGAACAAGGACAAATAATTCACACAACGACCGACAATGACTAATGAACAAGGACAAATGGTTCACACAACGAGTCAAAGGACTTATTAACAAGGACAAATGATTCACACAACGAGTCACAAGGACTAATGAAATAGGACAAATGATTCACACAACGAGTCACAAGGACTAATGAACAAGGACAAATATTTCACACAACGAGTCACAATGACTAATGAACAAGGACAAATGATTCACAAAACGAGTCAAAGGACTTATTAACAAGGACAAATGATTCACACAACGAGTCACAAGGACTAATGAAATAGGACAAATGATTCACACAACGAGTCACAAGGACTAATGAACAAGGACAAATAATTCACACAACGAGTCACAATGACTAATGAACAAGGACAAATGGTTCACACAACAAGTCAAAGGGACTTATTAACAAGGACAAATGATTCACACAACGAGTCACAAGGACTAATGAACAAGGACAAATGATTCACACAACGAGTCAAAGGACTAATGAACAAGGACAAATGATTCACACAACGAGTCACAAGGACTAATGAAATAGGACAAATGGTTCACACAACGAATCACAAGGACTAATGAACAAGGACAAATAATTCACACAACGACTCACAATGACTAATGAACAAGGACAAATGGTTCACACAACGAGTCAAAGGGACTTAATAACAAGGACAAATGATTCACACAACGAGTCACAAGGACTAATGAAATAGGACAAATGATTCACACAACGAGTCACAAGGACTAATGAACAAGGACAAATAATTCACACAACGACTGACAATGACTAATGAACAAGGACAAATGGTTCACACAACAAGTCAAAGGGACTTATTAACAAGGACAAATTAACAAGGACAAATATTTCACACAACGAGTCACAAGGACTAATGAAATAGGACAAATGATTCACACAACGAGTCACAAGGACTAATGAACAAGGACAAATATTTCACACAACGAGTCACAATGACTAATGAACAAGGACAAATGGTTCACACAACGAGTCAAAGGACTTAATTAACAAGGACAAATGATTCACACAACGAGTCACAAGGACTAATGAAATAGGACAAATGATTCACACAACGAGTCACAAGGACTAATGAACAAGGACAAATAATTCACACAACGACTCACAATGACTAATGAACAAGGACAAATGGTTCACACAACGAGTCAAAGGACTTATTAACAAGGACAAATGATTCACACAACGAGTCACAAGGACTAATGAAATAGGACAAATGATTCACACAACGAGTCACAAGGACTAATGAACAAGGACAAATAATTCACACAACGAGTCACAATGACTAATGAACAAGGACAAATGGTTCACACAACAAGTCAAAGGGACTTATTAACAAGGACAAATGATTCACACAACGAGTCACAAGGACTAATGAAATAGGACAAATGATTCACACAACGAGTCACAAGGACTAATGAACAAGGACAAATAATTCACACAACGAGTCACAATGACTAATGAACAAGGACAAATGGTTCACACAACGAGTCACAAGGACTAATGAACAAGGACAAATAATTCACACAACGACTCACAATGACTAATGAACAAGGACAAATGGTTCACACAACGAGTCAAAGGGACTTAATAACAAGGACAAATGATTCACACAACGAGTCACAAGGACTAATGAAATAGGACAAATGATTCACACAACGACTCACAAGGACTAATTAACAAGGACAAATGATTCACACAACATGTCAAAGGGACTAATTAACAAGGACAAATGATTCACACAACGAGTCAAAGGGACTTAATAACAAGGACAAATGATTCACACAACGAGTCACAAGGACTAATGAAATAGGACAAATGATTCACACAACGAATCACAAGGACTAATGAACAAGGACAAATAATTCACACAACGACTCACAATGACTAATGAACAAGGACAAATGGTTCACACAACGAGTCAAAGGGACTTAATAACAAGGACAAATGATTCACACAACGAGTCACAAGGACTAATGAAATAGGACAAATGATTCACACAACGACTCACAAGGACTAATTAACAAGGACAAATGATTCACACAACATGTCAAAGGGACTAATTAACAAGGACAAATGATTCACACAACGAGTCAAAGGGACTTAATAACAAGGACAAATGATTCACACAACGAGTCACAAGGACTAATGAAATAGGACAAATGATTCACACAACGAATCACAAGGACTAATGAACAAGGACAAATAATTCACACAACGAGTCACAATGACTAATGAACAAGGACAAATGGTTCACACAACGTGTCAAAGGGACTTATTAACAAGGACAAATGATTCACACAACGAGTCACAAGGACTAATGAAATAGGACAAATGATTCACACAACGAGTCACAAGGACTAATGAACAAGGACAAATAATTCACACAACGAGTCACAATGACTAATGAACAAGGACAAATGGTTCACACAACAAGTCAAAGGGACTTATTAACAAGGACAAATGATTCACACAACGAGTCACAAGGACTAATGAAATAGGACAAATGATTCACACAACGAGTCACAAGGACTAATGAACAAGGACAAATTATTCACACAACGAGTCACAATGACTAATGAACAAGGACAAATGGTTCACACAACGAGTCAGAAGGACTAATTAACAAGGACAAATGATTCACACAACGAGTCAAAAGGACTAATGAACAAGGACAAATGATTCACACAACGAGTCACAAGGACTAATGAAATAGGACAAATGATTCACACAACGAGTCACAAGGACTAATGAAATAGGACAAATGGTTCACACAACGAATCACAAGGACTAATGAACAAGGACAAATAATTCACACAACGACTCACAATGACTAATGAACAAGGACAAATGGTTCACACAACGAGTCAAAGGGACTTAATAACAAGGACAAATGATTCACACAACGAGTCACAAGGACTAATGAAATAGGACAAATGATTCACACAACGAGTCACAAGGACTAATGAACAAGGACAAATAATTCACACAACGAGTCACAATGACTAATGAACAAGGACAAATGGTTCACACAACAAGTCAAAGGGACTAATTAACAAGGACAAATGATTCACACAACGAGTCACAAGGACTAATGAAATAGGACAAATGATTCACACAACGAGTCACAAGGACTAATGAACAAGGACAAATAATTCACACAACGAGTCACAATGACTAATGAACAAGGACAAATGGTTCACACAACGAGTCAAAGGACTTAATTAACAAGGACAAATGATTCACACAACGAGTCACAAGGACTAATGAAATAGGACAAATGATTCACACAACGAGTCACAAGGACTAATGAACAAGGACAAATAATTCACACAACGAGTCACAATGACTAATGAACAAGGACAAATGGTTCACACAACAAGTCAAAGGGACTTATTAACAAGGACAAATGATTCACACAACGAGTCACAAGGACTAATGAAATAGGACAAATGATTCACACAACGAGTCACAAGGACTAATGAACAAGGACAAATAATTCACACAACGACTGACAATGACTAATGAACAAGGACAAATGGTTCACACAACAAGTCAAAGGGACTTATTAACAAGGACAAATGATTCACACAACGAGTCACAAGGACTAATGAAATAGGACAAATGATTCACACAACGAGTCACAAGGACTAATGAACAAGGACAAATAATTCACACAACGAGTCACAATGACTAATGAACAAGGACAAATGGTTCACACAACGAGTCACAAGGACTAATGAACAAGGACAAATAATTCACACAACGACTCACAATGACTAATGAACAAGGACAAATGGTTCACAACGAGTCAAAGGGACTTAATAACAAGGACAAATGATTCACACAACGAGTCACAAGGACTAATGAAATAGGACAAATGATTCACACAACGACTCACAAGGACTAATTAACAAGGACAAATGATTCACACAACATGTCAAAAGGACTAATTAACAAGGACAAATGATTCACACAACGAGTCAAAGGGACTTAATAACAAGGACAAATGATTCACACAACGAGTCACAAGGACTAATGAAATAGGACAAATGATTCACACAACGAATCACAAGGACTAATGAACAAGGACAAATAATTCACACAACGACTCACAATGACTAATGAACAAGGACAAATGGTTCACACAACGAGTCAAAGGGACTTAATAACAAGGACAAATGATTCACACAACGAGTCACAAGGACTAATGAAATAGGACAAATGATTCACACAACGACTCACAAGGACTAATTAACAAGGACAAATGATTCACACAACATGTCAAAGGGACTAATTAACAAGGACAAATGATTCACACAACGAGTCAAAGGGACTTAATAACAAGGACAAATGATTCACACAACGAGTCACAAGGACTAATGAAATAGGACAAATGATTCACACAACGAATCACAAGGACTAATGAACAAGGACAAATAATTCACACAACGAGTCACAATGACTAATGAACAAGGACAAATGGTTCACACAACGTGTCAAAGGGACTTATTAACAAGGACAAATGATTCACACAACGAGTCACAAGGACTAATGAAATAGGACAAATGATTCACACAACGAGTCACAAGGACTAATGAACAAGGACAAATAATTCACACAACGACTGACAATGACTAATGAACAAGGACAAATGGTTCACACAACAAGTCAAAGGGACTTATTAACAAGGACAAATGATTCACACAACGAGTCACAAGGACTAATGAAATAGGACAAATGATTCACACAACGAGTCACAAGGACAAATGAACTAAGGACAAATAATTCACACAACGAGTCACAATGACTAATGAACAAGGACAAATGGTTCACACAACGAGTCAAAGGACTAATTAACAAGGACAAATGATTCACACAACGAGTCACAAGGACTAATGAAATAGGACAAATGATTCACACAACGAGTCACAAGGACTAATGAACAAGGACAAATGATTCACACAACGAGTCACATGGACTAATGAACAAGGACAAATGGTTCACACAACGAGTCACAAGGACTTATGAACAAGGACAAATGATTCACACAACGAGTCACAAGGACTAATGAACAAGGACAAATGATTCACACAACGAGTCAAAGGACTAATGAACAAGGACAAATGATTCACACAACGAGTCACAAGGACTAATGAAAAAGGACAAATGATTCACACAACGAGTCACAAGGACTAATGAACAAGGACAAATAATTCACACAACGAGTCACAATGACTAATGAACAAGGACAAATGGTTCACACAACAAGTCACAAGGACTTATTAACAGGACAAATGATTCACACAACGAGTCACAAGGACTAATTAACAAGGACAAATGATTCACACAACGAGTCAAAGGACTAATGAACAAGGACAAATGATTCACACAACGAGTCACAAGGACTAATGAAATAGGACAAATGGTTCACACAACGAATCACAAGGACTAATGAACAAGGACAAATAATTCACACAACCACTCACAATGACTAATGAACAAGGACAAATGGTTCACACAACGAGTCAAAGGGACTTAATAACAAGGACAAATGATTCACACAACGAGTCACAAGGACTAATGAAATAGGACAAATGATTCACACAACGAATCACAAGGACTAATGAACAAGGACAAATAATTCACACAACGAGTCACAATGACTAATGAACAAGGACAAATGGTTCACACAACGAGTCAAAGGGACTTAATAACAAGGACAAATGATTCACACAACGAGTCACAAGGACTAATGAAATAGGACAAATGATTCACACAACGACTCACAAGGACTAATGAACAAGGACAAATGATTCACACAACATGTCAAAGGACTAATGAACAAGGACAAATGATTCACACAACGAGTCAAAGGGACTTAATAACAAGGACAAATGATTCACACAACGAGTCACAAGGACTAATGAAATAGGACAAATGATTCACACAACGAGTCACAAGGACTAATGAACAAGGACAAATAATTCACACAACATGTCAAAGGACTAATGAACAAGGACAAATGATTCACACAACGAGTCAAAGGGACTTAATAACAAGGACAAATGATTCACACAACGAGTCACAAGGACTAATGAAATAGGACAAATGATTCACACAACGAATCACAAGGACTAATGAACAAGGACAAATAATTCACACAACGACTCACAATGACTAATGAACAAGGACAAATGGTTCACACAACGAGTCAAAGGGACTTAATAACAAGGACAAATGATTCACACAACGAGTCACAAGGACTAATGAAATAGGACAAATGATTCACACAACGAGTCACAAGGACTAATGAACAAGGACAAATAATTCACACAACGACTGACAATGACTAATGAACAAGGACAAATGGTTCACACAACAAGTCAAAGGGACTTATTAACAAGGACAAATGATTCACACAACGAGTCACAAGGACTAATGAAATAGGACAAATGATTCACACAACGAGTCACAAGGACTAATGAACAAGGACAAATTATTCACACAACGAGTCACAATGACTAATGAACAAGGACAAATGGTTCACACAACGAGTCACAAGGACTAATTAACAAGGACAAATGATTCACACAACGAGTCACAAGGACTAATGAACAAGGACAAATGATTCACACAACGAGTCACAAGGACTAATGAACAAGGACAAATGATTCACACAACGAGTCACAAGGACTAATGAAATAGGACAAATGGTTCACACAACGAATCACAAGGACTAATGAACAAGGACAAATAATTCACACAACGACTCACAATGACTAATGAACAAGGACAAATGGTTCACACAACGAGTCAAAGGGACTTAATAACAAGGACAAATGATTCACACAACGAGTCACAAGGACTAATGAAATAGGACAAATGATTCACACAACGAGTCACAAGGACTAATGAACAAGGACAAATAATTCACACAACGAGTCACAATGACTAATGAACAAGGACAAATGGTTCACACAACAAGTCAAAGGGACTTATTAACAAGGACAAATGATTCACACAACGAGTCACAAGGACTAATGAAATAGGACAAATGATTCACACAACGAGTCACAAGGACTAATGAACAAGGACAAATAATTCACACAACGAGTCACAATGACTAATGAACAAGGACAAATGATTCACAAAACGAGTCAAAGGACTTATTAACAAGGACAAATGATTCACACAACGAGTCACAAGGACTAATGAAATAGGACAAATGATTCACACAACGAGTCACAAGGACTAATGAACAAGGACAAATAATTCACACAACGAGTCACAATGACTAATGAACAAGGACAAATGGTTCACACAACAAGTCAAAGGGACTTATTAACAAGGACAAATGATTCACACAACGAGTCACAAGGACTAATGAAATAGGACAAATGATTCACACAACGAGTCACAAGGACTAATGAACAAGGACAAATAATTCACACAACGACTGACAATGACTAATGAACAAGGACAAATGGTTCACACAACAAGTCAAAGGGACTTATTAACAAGGACAAATGATTCACACAACGAGTCACAAGGACTAATGAAATAGGACAAATGATTCACACAACGAGTCACAAGGACTAATGAACAAGGACAAATGATTCACACAACAAATCACAATGACTAATGAACAAGGACAAATGGTTCACACAACGAGTCACAAGGACTAATGAACAAGGACAAATAATTCACACAACGACACACAATGACTAATGAACAAGGACAAATGGTTCACACAACGAGTCAAAGGGACTTAATAACAAGGACAAATGATTCACACAACGAGTCACAAGGACTAATGAAATAGGACAAATGATTCACACAACGACTCACAAGGACTAATTAACAAGGACAAATGATTCACACAACATGTCAAAGGGACTAATTAACAAGGACAAATGATTCACACAACGAGTCAAAAGGACTTAATAACAAGGACAAATGATTCACACAACGAGTCACAAGGACTAATGAAATAGGACAAATGATTCACACAACGAATCACAAGGACTAATGAACAAGGACAAATAATTCACACAACAACTCACAATGACTAATGAACAAGGACAAATGGTTCACACAACGAGTCAAAGGGACTTAATAACAAGGACAAATGATTCACACAACGAGTCACAAGGACTAATGAAATAGGACAAATGATTCACACAACGACTCACAAGGACTAATTAACAAGGACAAATGATTCACACAACATGTCAAAGGGACTAATTAACAAGGACAAATGATTCACACAACGAGTCAAAGGGACTTAATAACAAGGACAAATGATTCACACAACGAGTCACAAGGACTAATGAAATAGGACAAATGATTCACACAACGAATCACAAGGACTAATGAACAAGGACAAATAATTCACACAACGAGTCACAATGACTAATGAACAAGGACAAATGGTTCACACAACGTGTCAAAGGGACTTATTAACAAGGACAAATGATTCACACAACGAGTCACAAGGACTAATGAAATAGGACAAATGATTCACACAACGAGTCACAAGGACTAATGAACAAGGACAAATAATTCACACAACGAGTCACAATGACTAATGAACAAGGACAAATGGTTCACACAACGAGTCAAAGGACTAATTAACAAGGACAAATGATTCACACAACGAGTCACAAGGACTAATGAAATAGGACAAATGATTCACACAACGAGTCACAAGGACTAATGAACAAGGACAAATAATTCACACAACGAGTCACAATGACTAATGAACAAGGACAAATGGTTCACACAACAAGTCAAAGGACTTATTTAACAAGGACAAATGATTCACACAACGAGTCACAAGGACTAATTAACAAGGACAAATGATTCACACAACGAGTCAAAGGACTAATGAACAAGGACAAATGATTCACACAACGAGTCACAAGGACTAATGAAATAGGACAAATGGTTCACACAACGAATCACAAGGACTAATGAACAAGGACAAATAATTCACACAACGACTCACAATGACTAATGAACAAGGACAAATGGTTCACACAACGAGTCAAAGGGACTTAATAACAAGGACAAATGATTCACACAACGAGTCACAAGGACTAATGAAATAGGACAAATGATTCACACAACGACTCACAAGGACTAATGAACAAGGACAAATGATTCACACAACGAGTCACAAGGACTAATTAACAAGGACAAATGATTCACACAACATGTCAAAGGGACTTAATAACAAGGACAAATGATTCACACAACGAGTCACAAGGACTAATGAAATAGGACAAATGATTCACACAACGAATCACAAGGACTAATGAACAAGGACAAATAATTCACACAACGAGTCACAATGACTAATGAACAAGGACAAATGGTTCACACAACGAGTCAAAGGGACTTAATAACAAGGACAAATGATTCACACAACGAGTCACAAGGACTAATGAAATAGGACAAATGATTCACACAACGACTCACAAGGACTAATTAACAAGGACAAATGATTCACACAACATGTCAAAGGGACTAATTAACAAGGACAAATGATTCACACAACGAGTCAAAGGGACTTAATAACAAGGACAAATGATTCACACAACGAGTCACAAGGACTAATGAAATAGGACAAATGATTCACACAACGAATCACAAGGACTAATGAACAAGGACAAATAATTCACACAACGACTCACAATGACTAATGAACAAGGACAAATGGTTCACACAACGAGTCAAAGGGACTTAATAACAAGGACAAATGATTCACACAACGAGTCACAAGGACTAATGAAATAGGACAAATGATTCACACAACGAGTCACAAGGACTAATGAACAAGGACAAATAATTCACACAACGACTCACAATGACTAATGAACAAGGACAAATGGTTCACACAACGAGTCAAAGGGACTTAATAACAAGGACAAATGATTCACACAACGAGTCACAAGGACTAATGAAATAGGACAAATGATTCACACAACGACTCACAAGGACTAATGAACAAGGACAAATGATTCACACAACATGTCAAAGGGACTAATTAACAAGGACAAATGATTCACACAACGAGTCAAAGGGACTTAATAACAAGGACAAATGATTCACACAACGAGTCACAAGGACTAATGAAATAGGACAAATGATTCACACAACGAATCACAAGGACTAATGAACAAGGACAAATAATTCACACAACGAGTCACAATGACTAATGAACAAGGACAAATGGTTCACACAACGTGTCAAAGGGACTTATTAACAAGGACAAATGATTCACACAACGAGTCACAAGGACTAATGAAATAGGACAAATGATTCACACAACGAGTCACAAGGACTAATGAACAAGGACAAATAATTCACACAACGACCGTCAAATGACTAATGAACAAGGACAAATGGTTCACACAACAAGTCAAAGGGACTTATTAACAAGGACAAATGATTCACACAACGAGTCACAAGGACTAATGAAATAGGACAAATGATTCACACAACGAGTCACAAGGACAAATGAACTAGGACAAATATTTCACACAACGAGTCACAATGACTAATGAACAAGGACAAATGGTTCACACAACGAGTCACAAGGACTAATTAACAAGGACAAATGATTCACACAACGAGTCACGAGGACTAATGAAATAGGACAAATGATTCACACAACGAGTCACAAGGACTAATGAACAAGGACAAATAATTCACACAACGACCGACAATGACTAATGAACAAGGACAAATGGTTCACACAACAAGTCAAAGGGACTTATTAACAAGGACAAATGATTCACACAACGAGTCACAAGGACTAATTAACAAGGACAAATGATTCACACAACGAGTCAAAGGACTAATGAACAAGGACAAATGATTCACACAACGAGTCACAAGGACTAATGAAATAGGACAAATGGTTCACACAACGAGTCACAAGGACTAATGAACAAGGACAAATAATTCACACAACGACTGACAATGACTAATGAACAAGGACAAATGGTTCACACAACAAGTCAAAGGGACTTATTAACAAGGACAAATGATTCACACAACGAGTCACAAGGACTAATTAACAAGGACAAATGATTCACACAACGAGTCAAAGGACTAATGAACAAGGACAAATGATTCACACAACGAGTCACAAGGACTAATGAAATTGGACAAATGGTTCACACAACGAATCACAAGGACTAATGAACAAGGACAAATAATTCACACAACGACTCACAATGACTAATGAACAAGGACAAATGGTTCACACAACGAGTCAAAGGGACTTAATAACAAGGACAAATGATTCACACAACGAGTCACAAGGACTAATGAAATAGGACAAATGATTCACACAACGAATCACAAGGACTAATGAACAAGGACAAATAATTCACACAACGAGTCACAATGACTAATGAACAAGGACAAATGGTTCACACAACGAGTCAAAGGGACTTAATAACAAGGACAAATGATTCACACAACGAGTCACAAGGACTAATGAAATAGGACAAATGATTCACACAACGACTCACAAGGACTAATTAACAAGGACAAATGATTCACACAACATGTCAAAAGGACTAATTAACAAGGACAAATGATTCACACAACGAGTCAAAGGGACTTAATAACAAGGACAAATGATTCACACAACGAGTCACAAGGACTAATGAAATAGGACAAATGATTCACACAACGACTCACAAGGACTAATGAACAAGGACAAATGATTCACACAACATGTCAAAGGGACTAATTAACAAGGACAAATGATTCACACAACGAGTCAAAGGGACTTAATAACAAGGACAAATGATTCACACAACGAGTCACAAGGACTAATGAAATAGGACAAATGATTCACACAACGAATCACAAGGACTAATGAACAAGGACAAATAATTCACACAACGACTCACAATGACTAATGAACAAGGACAAATGGTTCACACAACGAGTCAAAGGGACTTAATAACAAGGACAAATGATTCACACAACGAGTCACAAGGACTAATGAAATAGGACAAATGATTCACACAACGAGTCACAAGGACTAATGAACAAGGACAAATAATTCACACAACGACTGACAATGACTAATGAACAAGGACAAATGGTTCACACAACAAGTCAAAGGGACTTATTAACAAGGACAAATGATTCACACAACGAGTCACAAGGACTAATGAAATAGGACAAATGATTCACACAACGAGTCACAAGGACAAATGAACTAGGACAAATATTTCACACAACGAGTCACAATGACTAATGAACAAGGACAAATGGTTCACACAACGAGTCACAAGGACTAATTAACAAGGACAAATGATTCACACAACGAGTCAAAGGACTAATGAACAAGGACAAATGATTCACACAACGAGTCACAAGGACTAATGAAATAGGACAAATGGTTCACACAACGAATCACAAGGACTAATGAACAAGGACAAATAATTCACACAACGACTCACAATGACTAATGAACAAGGACAAATGGTTCACACAACGAGTCAAAGGGACTTAATAACAAGGACAAATGATTCACACAACGACTCACAATGACTAATGAACAAGGACAAATGGTTCACACAACGAGTCAAAGGGACTTAATAACAAGGACAAATGATTCACACAACGAGTCACAAGGACTAATGAAATAGGACAAATGATTCACACAACGAATCACAAGGACTAATGAACAAGGACAAATAATTCACACTACGAGTCACAATGACTAATGAACAAGGACAAATGGTTCACACAACGAGTCAAAGGGACTTAATAACAAGGACAAATGATTCACACAACGAGTCACAAGGACTAATGAAATAGGACAAATGATTCACACAACGACTCACAAGGACTAATTAACAAGGACAAATGATTCACACAACATGTCAAAGGGACTAATTAACAAGGACAAATGATTCACACAACGAGTCAAAGGGACTTAATAACAAGGACAAATGATTCACACAACGAGTCACAAGGACTAATGAAATAGGACAAATGATTCACACAACGACTCACAAGGACTAATTAACAAGGACAAATGATTCACACAACATGTCAAAGGGACTAATTAACAAGGACAAATGATTCACACAACGAGTCAAAGGGACTTAATAACAAGGACAAATGATTCACACAACGAGTCACAAGGACTAATGAAATAGGACAAATGATTCACACAACGAATCACAAGGACTAATGAACAAGGACAAATAATTCACACAACGACTCACAATGACTAATGAACAAGGACAAATGGTTCACACAACGAGTCAAAGGGACTTAATAACAAGGACAAATGATTCACACAACGAGTCACAAGGACTAATGAAATAGGACAAATGATTCACACAACGAGTCACAAGGACTAATGAACAAGGACAAATAATTCACACAACGACTGACAATGACTAATGAACAAGGACAAATGGTTCACACAACGAGTCAAAGGACTTATTAACAAGGACAAATGATTCACACAACGAGTCACAAGGACTAATGAAATAGGACAAATGATTCACACAACGAGTCACAAGGACTAATGAACTAGGACAAATATTTCACACAACGAGTCACAATGACTAATGAACAAGGACAAATGGTTCACACAACGAGTCACAAGGACTAATTAACAAGGACAAATGATTCACACAACGAGTCAAAGGACTAATGAACAAGGACAAATGATTCACACAACGAGTCACAAGGACTAATGAAATAGGACAAATGGTTCACACAACGAATCACAAGGACTAATGAACAAGGACAAATAATTCACACAACGACTCACAATGACTAATGAACAAGGACAAATGGTTCACACAACGAGTCAAAGGGACTTAATAACAAGGACAAATGATTCACACAACGAGTCACAAGGACTAATGAAATAGGACAAATGATTCACACAACGAGTCACAAGGACTAATGAACAAGGACAAATAATTCACACAACGAGTCACAATGACTAATGAACAAGGACAAATGGTTCACACAACAAGTCAAAGGGACTTATTAACAAGGACAAATGATTCACACAACGAGTCACAAGGACTAATGAAATAGGACAAATGATTCACACAACGAGTCACAAGGACAAATGAACTAGGACAAATATTTCACACAACGAGTCACAATGACTAATGAACAAGGACAAATGGTTCACACAACGAGTCAAAGGACTAATTAACAAGGACAAATGATTCACACAACGAGTCACAAGGACTAATGAAATAGGACAAATGATTCACACAACGAGTCACAAGGACTAATGAACAAGGACAAATAATTCACACAACGACTGACAAGGACAAATAATTCACACAACGACTCACAATGACTAATGAACAAGGACAAATGGTTCACACAACGAGTCAAAGGGACTTATTAACAAGGACAAATGATTCACACAACGAGTCACAAGGACTAATGAAATAGGACAAATGATTCACACAACGAGTCACAAGGACTAATGAACAAGGACAAATAATTCACACAACGACTGACAATGACTAATGAACAAGGACAAATGGTTCACACAACAAGTCAAAGGGACTTATTAACAAGGACAAATGATTCACACAACGAGTCACAAGGACTAATGAAATAGGACAAATGATTCACACAACGACTCACAAGGACTAATTAACAAGGACAAATGATTCACACAACATGTCAAAGGGACTAATTAACAAGGACAAATGATTCACACAACGAGTCAAAGGGACTTAATAACAAGGACAAATGATTCACACAACGAGTCACAAGGACTAATGAAATAGGACAAATGATTCACACAACGACTCACAAGGACTAATTAACAAGGACAAATGATTCACACAACATGTCAAAGGGACTAATTAACAAGGACAAATGATTCACACAACGAGTCAAAGGGACTTAATAACAAGGACAAATGATTCACACAACGAGTCACAAGGACTAATGAAATAGGACAAATGATTCACACAACGAATCACAAGGACTAATGAACAAGGACAAATAATTCACACAACGACTCACAATGGCTAATGAACAAGGACAAATGGTTCACACAACGAGTCAAAGGGACTTAATAACAAGGACAAATGATTCACACAACGAGTCACAAGGACTAATGAAATAGGACAAATGATTCACACAACGAGTCACAAGGACTAATGAACAAGGACAAATAATTCACACAACGACACAAATGACTAATGAACAAGGACAAATGGTTCACACAACAAGTCAAAGGGACTTATTAACAAGGACAAATGATTCACACAACGAGTCACAAGGACTAATGAAATAGGACAAATGATTCACACAACGAGTCACAAGGACAAATGAACACACAGGACAAAATATTTCACAATGAACGACAAATGTCACAATGACTAATGAACAAGGACAAATGGTTCACACAACGAGTCACAAGGACTAATTAACAAGGACAAATGATTCACACAACGAGTCAAAGGACTAATGAACAAGGACAAATGATTCACACAACGAGTCACAAGGACTAATGAAATAGGACAAATGGTTCACACAACGAATCACAAGGACTAATGAACAAGGACAAATAATTCACACAACGACTCACAATGACTAATGAACAAGGACAAATGGTTCACACAACGAGTCAAAGGGACTTAATAACAAGGACAAATGATTCACACAACGAGTCACAAGGACTAATGAAATAGGACAAATGATTCACACAACGAGTCACAAGGACTAATGAACAAGGACAAATAATTCACACAACGACTGACAATGACTAATGAACAAGGACAAATGGTTCACACAACAAGTCAAAGGGACTTATTAACAAGGACAAATGATTCACACAACGAGTCACAAGGACTAATGAAATAGGACAAATGATTCACACAACGAGTCACAAGGACAAATGAACTAGGACAAATATTTCACACAACGAGTCACAATGACTAATGAACAAGGACAAATGGTTCACACAACGAGTCACAAGGACTAATTAACAAGGACAAATGATTCACACAACGAGTCACAAGGACTAATGAAATAGGACAAATGATTCACACAACGAGTCACAAGGACTAATGAACAAGGACAAATAATTCACACAACGACTGACAATGACTAATGAACAAGGACAAATGGTTCACACAACAAGTCAAAGGGACTTATTAACAAGGACAAATGATTCACACAACGAGTCACAAGGACTAATGAAATAGGACAAATGATTCACACAACGAGTCACAAGGACTAATGAACAAGGACAAATAATTCACACAACGACTAACAATGACTAATGAACAAGGACAAATGGTTCACACAACAAGTCAAAGGGACTTATTAACAAGGACAAATGATTCACACAACGAGTCACAAGGACTAATGAAATAGGACAAATGATTCACACAACGAGTCACAAGGACTAATGAACAAGGACAAATAATTCACACAACGAGTCACAATGACTAATGAACAAGGACAAATGGTTCACACAACGAGTCACAAGGACTAATGAACAAGGACAAATAATTCACACAACGACACACAATGACTAATGAACAAGGACAAATGGTTCACACAACGAGTCAAAGGGACTTAATAACAAGGACAAATGATTCACACAACGAGTCACAAGGACTAATGAAATAGGACAAATGATTCACACAATGACTCACAAGGACTAATTAACAAGGACAAATGATTCACACAACATGTCAAAGGGACTAATTAACAAGGACAAATGATTCACACAACGAGTCAAAGGGACTTAATAACAAGGACAAATGATTCACACAACGAGTCACAAGGACTAATAAAATAGGACAAATGATTCACACAACGAATCACAAGGACTAATGAACAAGGAGAAATAATTCACACAACAACTCACAATGACTAATGAACAAGGACAAATGGTTCACACAACGAGTCAAAGGGACTTAATAACAAGGACAAATGATTCACACAACGAGTCACAAGGACTAATGAAATAGGACAAATGATTCACACAACGACTCACAAGGACTAATTAACAAGGACAAATGATTCACACAACATGTCAAAGGGACTAATTAACAAGGACAAATGATTCACACAACGAGTCAAAGGGACTTAATAACAAGGACAAATGATTCACATAACGAGTCACAAGGACTAATGAAATAGGACAAATGATTCACACAACGAATCACAAGGACTAATGAACAAGGACAAATAATTCACACAACGAGTCACAATGACTAATGAACAAGGACAAATGGTTCACACAACGTGTCAAAGGGACTTATGTTAAAGTACAAATGATTCACACAACGAGTCACAAGGACTAATGAAATAGGACAAATGATTCACACAACGAGTCACAAGGACAAATGAACTAGGACAAATATTTCACACAACGAGTCACAATGACTAATGAACAAGGACAAATGGTTCACACAACGAGTCACAAGGACTAATTAACAAGGACAAATGATTCACACAACGAGTCACAAGGACTAATGAAATAGGACAAATGATTCACACAACGAGTCACAAGGACTAATGAACAAGGACAAATAATTCACACAACGACTGACAATGACTAATGAATAAGGACAAATGGTTCACACAACAAGTCAAAGGGACTTATTAACAAGGACAAATGATTCACACAACGAGTCACAAGGACTAATTAACAAGGACAAATGATTCACACAACGAGTCAAAGGACTAATGAACAAGGACAAATGATTCACACAACGAGTCACAAGGACTAATGAAATAGGACAAATGGTTCACACAACGAATCACAAGGACTAATGAACAAGGACAAATAATTCACACAACGACTCACAATGACTAATGAACAAGGACAAATAGTTCACACAACGAGTCAAAGGGACTTAATAACAAGGACAAATGATTTACACAACGAGTCACAAGGACTAATGAAATAGGACAAATGATTCACACAACGACTCACAAGGACTAATTAACAAGGACAAATGATTCACACAACATGTCAAAGGGACTAATTAACAAGGACAAATGATTCACACAACGAGTCAAAGGGACTTAATAACAAGGACAAATGATTCACACAACGAGTCACAAGGACTAATGAAATAGGACAAATGATTCACACAACGAATCACAAGGACTAATGAACAAGGACAAATAATTCACACTACGAGTCACAATGACTAATGAACAAGGACAAATGGTTCACACAACGAGTCAAAGGGACTTAATAACAAGGACAAATGATTCACACAACGAGTCACAAGGACTAATGAAATAGGACAAATGATTCACACAACGACTCACAAGGACTAATTAACAAGGACAAATGATTCACACAACATGTCAAAGGGACTAATTAACAAGGACAAATGATTCACACAACGAGTCAAAGGGACTTAATAACAAGGACAAATGATTCACACAACGAGTCACAAGGACTAATGAAATAGGACAAATGATTCACACAACGAATCACAAGGACTAATGAACAAGGAGAAATAATTCACACAACGACTCACAATGGCTAATGAACAAGGACAAATGGTCACACAACGAGTCAAAGGGACTTAATAACAAGGACAAATGATTCACACAACGAGTCACAAGGACTAATGAAATAGGACAAATGATTCACACAACGAGTCACAAGGACTAATGAACAAGGACAAATAATTCACACAACGAGTCACAAGGACTAATGAACAAGACAATGACTAATGAACAAGGACAAATGGTTCACACAACAAGTCAAAGGGACTTATTAACAAGGACAAATGATTCACACAACGAGTCACAAGGACTAATGAAATAGGACAAATGATTCACACAACGAGTCACAAGGACTAATGAACAAGGACAAATAATTCACACAACGACTCACAATGACTAATGAACAAGGACAAATGGTTCACACAACAAGTCAAAGGGACTTATTAACAAGGACAAATGATTCACACAACGAGTCACAAGGACTAATGAAATAGGACAAATGATTCACACAACGAGTCACAAGGACTAATGAACAAGGACAAATAATTCACACAACGACTGACAATGACTAATGAACAAGGACAAATGGTTCACACAAGGAGTCACAAGGACTAATGAACAAGGACAAATAATTCACACAACGACACACAATGACTAATGAACAAGGACAAATGGTTCACACAACGAGTCAAAGGGACTTAATAACAAGGACAAATGATTCACACAACGAGTCACAAGGACTAATGAAATAGGACAAATGATTCACACAATGACTCACAAGGACTAATTAACAAGGACAAATGATTCACACAACATGTCAAAGGGACTAATTAACAACGACAAATGATTCACACAACGAGTCAAAGGGACTTAATAACAAGGACAAATGATTCACACAACGAGTCACAAGGACTAATGAAATAGGACAAATGATTCACACAACGAATCACAAGGACTAATGAACAAGGAGAAATAATTCACACAACAACTCACAATGACTAATGAACAAGGACAAATGGTTCACACAACGAGTCAAAGGGACTTAATAACAAGGACAAATGATTCACACAACGAGTCACAAGGACTAATGAAATAGGACAAATGAGTCACACAACGACTCACAAGGACTAATTAACAAGGACAAATGATTCACACAACATGTCAAAGGGACTAATTAACAAGGACAAATGATTCACACAACGAGTCAAAGGGACTTAATAACAAGGACAAATGATTCACATAACGAGTCACAAGGACTAATGAAATAGGACAAATGATTCACACAACGAATCACAAGGACTAATGAACAAGGACAAATAATTCACACAACGAGTCACAATGACTAATGAACAAGGACAAATGGTTCACACAACGTGTCTTAGGGACTTATGTTAAAGTACAAATGATTCACACAACGAGTCACAAGGACTAATGAAATAGGACAAATGATTCACACAACGAGTCACAAGGACAAATGAACTAGGACAAATATTTCACACAACGAGTCACAATGACTAATGAACAAGGACAAATGGTTCACACAACGAGTCACAAGGACTAATTAACAAGGACAAATGATTCACACAACGAGTCACAAGGACTAATGAAATAGGACAAATGATTCACACAACGACTCAAAGGACTAATGAACAAGGACAAATAATTCACACAACGACTGACAATGACTAATGAATAAGGACAAATGGTTCACACAACAAGTCAAAGGGACTTATTAACAAGGACAAATGATTCACACAACGAGTCACAAGGACTAATTAACAAGGACAAATGATTCACACAACGAGTCAAAGGACTAATGAACAAGGACAAATGATTCACACAACGAGTCACAAGGACTAATGAAATAGGACAAATGGTTCACACAACGAATCACAAGGACTAATGAACAAGGACAAATAATTCACACAACGACTCACAATGACTAATGAACAAGGACAAATAGTTCACACAACGAGTCAAAGGGACTTAATAACAAGGACAAATGATTTACACAACGAGTCACAAGGACTAATGAAATAGGACAAATGATTCACACAACGACTCACAAGGACTAATTAACAAGGACAAATGATTCACACAACATGTCAAAGGGACTAATTAACAAGGACAAATGATTCACACAACGAGTCAAAGGGACTTAATAACAAGGACAAATGATTCACACAACGAGTCACAAGGACTAATGAAATAGGACAAATGATTCACACAACGAATCACAAGGACTAATGAACAAGGACAAATAATTCACACTACGAGTCACAATGACTAATGAACAAGGACAAATGGTTCACACAACGAGTCAAAGGGACTTAATAACAAGGACAAATGATTCACACAACGAGTCACAAGGACTAATGAAATAGGACAAATGATTCACACAACGACTCACAAGGACTAATTAACAAGGTGATTCACACAACATGAGCAATGGAAATTGAAAAGTAAAATGTTTATGTGTTTTTTTGATAACAAGGAAAATGAAACAAGAAATAAAGATATTTGTTTCAAATGATTCAATAAATCAACCAATGGGATATTTGCTTGAGCTAGACCTATAACTCAAACAATGGTGAACTATAATCAAGACCTAACGATTATAACTCACAATGGCTAATGAATGGACAAATGGTTCACACGCGTCAAACAATAACAAAGGATTGGCACACAACCATTTTCAACTCAAAACAAGTTTTTTTCTAAATTTCTTCATTCACTCTTATTATTGAAGTTCAACAAGGACTTTATATAGTAGCCAAGGAACTTAAACAACCAGCAAAAGTTGAAGAGTTAAAGCTTGGAAAGTGAAAAGGTAAAGCTAAGGAAGGTGAAGAGACTACTTAGTGGTTTAGTAAGTTGAAGAGGTGGCCATTCCTCTTCACTTAATTACAAACTTTAAGACTACTAGCTCATTTAGACAACCAATAATTAAGCTAAGATATTATTCTAAAACATAAAGGACTAATGAAAAGGACAAACAAAAACGTCTTGTGGACCGTCCAACGAGTCCTTGGACTAATGAACAAGGACAAATGATTCAAATCATTGACTTGAATCGCATCATCCGCCCTTTCTTCAAAACAAGAAAATGATTCTTGAACCTATGATATGGGTTATCAAAAGTCGATCAACCCTCGAACTAATGAACAAGGACAAATGAGTTTAACCTTTGAATTCCAATCACAAATGGAAATTCAACCAACATCTTGACTTAATAACCTTAAAATGATTCACAAATTTTTTTTTTTTTGAAAGGACAAATGATTTTTTTTTTCACACGGATGAACAAGAAAATGATGTCAACAACGAAAATGACTAATTTTTTTTTTTTTTTTTTTTAATTAACAAGGATCAAAAATGATTCATCAACCCTCACAACTACTAATGAACAAACAAATGAATTCACACAACGAACACAAGGAAATTCAACAAAAAATGATTCACACACCTTAAGACCGTTTGGGACCAATTTTTTTTTTTGATTTTTTTTTCTCACGGATGAACAAGGACAAATAATTCACACAACGACTCACAATGACTAATGAACAAGGACAAATGATTCACACAACGTCAAAGGCTCTTGAATAACAAATTCTTAGAAACTTGTTCCCGAGACTGCAAAACAAATGATTAACCCTCGAACTACAAGGACTAATTAACAAGGACAAATTAACCAACGATTCAACTCCACTAATGAACAAGGACAAATGGTCAACTAAAAGTTGGGACTTAATAACAAGGACAAATGATTCACAGGACCACAAGGACTAATGAAATGGAAAATCAAAGGACTAATGAACAAGGACAAATAATTCACACAACACTCACAATGACTAATGAACAAGGACAAATGGAACACACAACGAGTCAAAGGGACTAATTAACAAGGACAAATGATTCACTCAACGAGTCACAAGGACTAATGAAATAGGACAATTGATTCACAACAATTTGAGATCAAAAGAACAAAAATTAGCGGACAATGACTAATGAACAAGGACAAATGTACAGGTACAACCAGTTCTGACTTTTGTATATAAGGATAGTGTTTTGAACAAGTAAGACCTATTACTTGATCAAAGTGATTGAGACAAGACCTATTGATCAACAACTCGAGAAAATTTTAATTAGAATCGCGTTCTAACAAAAGGACAAATTGTTTCACACAACGAAGAAACGATTTTTAACACAAATGTTTAGCAAATTTGGATATTATGAAAAGAAAATGATTCAAGAAATAAAGATATTTGTTTCAAATATGTGAATAAATCGAACCAATGGGATATTTGCAAGCTAGACCTATAACTCAAACAATGGTGAACTATAATCAAGACCTATTGATTATAACTCAAAGTTAATGCTTGAAACAACGTCAAACAAACAATAACAAAGGATTGGCCGCAGCCATTTTCAACTCAAAACAAGTTTTTTCTTAAATTTCTTCATGTCTTTATTCATAAGCTTCAAGGCTTTATATAGCAGCCAAAGAACTTAAACAACCAACCAAGAAGTTCAAGAGTTAAAGCTTAGAAAGTGAAAAGGTAAAGCTAAGAAGATGAAGAGGTAAAGCTAGTAAATGAAGAGGTAAAGCTAGTAAGGTGAAGAGGTGATCATTCCTCTTCCCTTAATTACAAACATAATCTGAAAAATGCTAATAAAAATGTAATGTTGGTCCGTCCTTTCCTTGGCATGCGTTTGTGATACATATTTGGACCATATTCAATAAAGTCGAGATTCATTTAATCATCCCGAGATTCATTAAACTAACCCCAAAAAATCATCGGAATGCATTAAACGATATCCAAGACATTCATTGAACCCGTCTTTCCATTGATCCGTATCCCAACTCGCATCATCCGCCCTTTCTTCAAAAAATGATCGTCCGATTCTTGAACCTATGATATAGGTTATCAAAAGTCGATCAACCCTCGAACTACCTCGCTCAGTTTAACCTTTGAATTCCAATCGAACTAATGAAATTCAACCAACATCTTGACTTCATACACCTTAAGACCGTTTGGGACAAATTTTTTTTTTTCTCACGGATGAACAAGTCACAATGACTAATGAACAAGGATGTTCACACAACAATTTTTTTTTTTTTTTTTTTTTTTCCTCTCCGTCATGGACTCATGGTTATCAAAAGTCGATCAACCCTCGAACTACCTCGCTCGAGTTTAACCTTTGAATTCCAATCAACGCTAAACAAGGAAATTCAACCAACCACTTGACTTCGATACACCTTAAGACCGTTTGGGACAATTTTTTTTTTTTTTTTTTTTTTTTCACGGATGAACAGTAACACGGCTGTGAACAGTAACTTTTTTTTTTTTTTTTTTTTTTTTTTTTTTTGTCTCCGTCGCGCCTTGAATAACAAATAACTAGAAACTTGTTCCCGAGATGCAAAACCGATTAACCCTCGAACTACCTTCAAGTTTAACCTTTGAATTCCAATCGCAACCAAAAATTCAACTAAAAAGTTGGCTTTGACACGCCTAGGACCGTCTCGATTATGGAAAATCAAGAGCTTGATTCTTTCAACGATACCATATGATGCGAATTGAGCAAAGAAATTGAAAAGTAATGTTTATGTGTTTTTTTGATATTGTGAAAGAAACAAGAAATAAAGATATTTGTTTCGAAATATGTGAATAAATCGAACCAATGGGATATTTGCTTGAGCTAGACCTATAACTCAAACAATGGTGAACTATAATCAAGACCTATTGATTATAACTCGGGTTAATGCTTGAAACGCGTCAAACAATAACAAAGGATTGGCCGCAACCATTTTCAACTCAAAACAAGTTTTTTTCTAAATTTCTTCATTCATTTTATTCATAAGCTTCAAGGCTTTATATAGTAGCCAAGGAACTTAAACAACCAGCTAAGAAGTTGAAGAGTTAAAGCTTAGAAAGTGAAAAGGTAAAGCTAAGAAGGTGAAGAGGTAAAGCTAGTAAATGAAGAGGTAAAGCTAGTAAGGTGAAGAGGTGATCATTCCTCTTCCCTTAATTACAAACATAATCTGAAAAATGCTAATAAAAATGTAATGTTGGTCCGTCCTTTCCTTGGCATGCGTTTGTGATACATATTTGGACCATATTCAATAAAGTCGATATTCATTTAATCATCCCGAGATTCATTAAACCAACCCCAAATAATCATCGGAATGCATTAAACTGATATCCGACATTTATTGAATCCGTCCTTCCATTGATCCGTATCCCAACTCGCATCATCCGCCCTTTCTTCAAAAAGAATCGTCCCGATTCTTGAACCTATGATATGGGTTATCAAAAGTCGATCAACCCTCGAACTACCTCGCTCGAGTTTAACCTTTGAATTCCAATCGCAATGAACAAGGAAATTCAACCAACCACTTGACTTCGATACACCTTAAGACCGTTTGGGACAATTTTTTTTTTTTTTTTTTTCACGGATGAACAGTAACACGGCTGTGAACAGTAACAAATGGTTCTCCAACGCGCCTTGAATAACAAATAACTAGAAACTTGTTCCCAGATGCAAAACCGATTAACCCTCGAACTACTAATTCAAGTTTAACCTTTGAATTCCAATCGAACAAGGAAATTCAACTAAAAATTGGCTTTGACACGCCTAGGAAATAGGACAAATGATTCGATTATGGAAAATCAAAGCTTCACACTCATACCATATGATGCTAATTGAGCAAAGGAAATTGAAAAGTAATGTTTATGTGTTTTTTTGATATTGTGAAAGAAACAAGAAATAAAGATATTTGTTTCGAAATATGTGAATAAATCGAACCAATGGGATATTTGCTTGAGCTAGACCTATAACTCAAACAATGGTGAACTATAATCAAGACCTATTGATTATAACTCGGGTTAATGCTTGAAACGCGTCAAACAATAACAAAGGATTGGCCGCAACCATTTTCAACTCAAAACAAGTTTTTTTCTAAATTTCTTCATTCACTCTTATTATTGAAGTTCATGGCTTTATATAGTAGCCAAGGAACTTAAACAACCAGCCAAGAAGTTGAAGAGTTAAAGCTTGGAAAGTGAAAAGGTAAAGCTAAGGAAGGTGAAGAGACTACTTAGTGGTTTAGTAAGTTGAAGAGGTGGCCATTCCTCTTCACTTAATTACAAACTTTAAGACTACTAGCTCATTTAGACAACCAATAATTAAGCTAAGATATTATTCTAAAACATAAACTGAAAAACGTTAAACAAAAACGTCTTGTGGACCGTCCTCCTTGGAATGCGTGACCAGCCATTCAAATCATTGACTTGAATCGCATCACAAGGACAAATGATTCACACAACATGTCAAAGGGACTAATTAACAAGGACAAATGATTCACACAACGAGTCAAAGGGACTTAATAACAAGGACAAATGATTCACACAACGAGTCACAAGGACTAATGAAATAGGACAAATGATTCACATAACGAATCACAAGGACTAATGAACAAGGAGAAATAATTCACACAACGACTCACAATGGCTAATGAACAAGGACAAATGGTCACACAACGAGTCAAAGGGAGTTAATAACAAGGACAAATGATTCACACAACGAGTCACAAGGACTAATGAAATAGGACAAATGATTCACACAACGAGTCACAAGGACTAATGAACAAGGACAAATAATTCACACAACGACTGACAATGACTAATGAACAAGGACAAATGGTTCACACAACAAGTCAAAGGGACTTATTAACAAGGACAAATGATTCACACAACGAGTCACAAGGACTAATGAAATAGGACAAATGATTCACACAACGAGTCACAAGGACTAATGAACAAGGACAAATAATTCACACAACGACTGACAATGACTAATGAACAAGGACAAATGGTTCACACAACAAGTCAAAGGGACTTATTAACAAGGACAAATGATTCACACAACGAGTCACAAGGACTAATGAAATAGGACAAATGATTCACACAACGAGTCACAAGGACTAATGAACAAGGACAAATAATTCACACAACGACTGACAATGACTAATGAACAAGGAGAAATGGTTCACACAAGGAGTCACAAGGACTAATGAACAAGGACAAATAATTCACACAACGACTCACAATGACTAATGAACAAGGACAAATGGTTCACACAACGAGTCAAAGGGACTTAATAACAAGGACAAATGATTCACACAACGAGTCACAAGGACTAATGAAATAGGACAAATGATTCACACAACGACTCACAAGGACTAATAAACAAGGACAAATGATTCACACAACATGTCAAAGGGACTAATTAACAAGGACAAATGATTCACACAACGAGTCAAAGGGACTTAATAACAAGGACAAATGATTCACACAACGAGTCACAAGGACTAATGAAATAGGACAAATGATTCACACAACGAATCACAAGGACTAATGAACAAGGAGAAATAATTCACACAACGACTCACAATGGCTAATGAACAAGGACAAATGGTTCACACAACGAGTCAAAGGGACTTAATAACAAGGACAAATGATTCACACAACGAGTCACAAGGACTAATGAAATAGGACAAATGATTCACACAACGACTCACAAGGACTAATTAACAAGGACAAATGATTAACACAACATGTCAAAGGGACTAATTAACAAGGAGAAATGATTCACACAACGAGTCAAAGGGACTTAATAACAAGGACAAATGATTCACACAACGAGTCACAAGGACTAATGAAATAGGACAAATGATTCACACAACGAATCACAAGGACTAATGAACAAGGACAAATAATTCACACAACGAGTCACAATGACTAATGAACAAGGACAAATGGTTCACACAACGTGTCAAAGGGACTTATTAACAAGTACAAATGATTCACACAACGAGTCACAAGGACTAATGAAATAGGACAAATGATTCACACAACGAGTCACAAGGACTAATGAACAAGGACAAATAATTCACACAACGACTGACAATGACTAATGAACAAGGACAAATGGTTCACACAACAAGTCAAAGGGACTTATTAACAAGGACAAATGATTCACACAACGAGTCACAAGGACTAATGAAATAGGACAAATGATTCACACAACGAGTCACAAGGACAAATGAACTAGGACAAATATTTCACACAACGAGTCACAATGACTAATGAACAAGGACAAATGGTTCACACAACGAGTCACAAGGACTAATTAACAAGGACAAATGATTTACACAACGAGTCAAAGGACTAATGAACAAGGACAAATGATTCACACAACGAGTCACAAGGACTAATGAAATAGGACAAATGGTTCACACAACGAATCACAAGGACTAATGAACAAGGACAAATAATTCACACAACGAGTCACAATGACTAATGAACAAGGACAAATGGTTCACACAACGAGTCAAAGGGACTTAATAACAAGGACAAATGATTCACACAACGAGTCACAAGGACTAATGAAATAGGACAAATGATTCACACAACGAGTCACAAGGACTAATGAACAAGGACAAATAATTCACACAACGACTGACAATGACTAATGAACAAGGACAAATGGTTCACACAACAAGTCAAAGGGACTTATTAACAAGGACAAATGATTCACACAACGAGTCACAAGGACTAATGAAATAGGACAAATGATTCACACAACGAGTCACAAGGACAAATGAACTAGGACAAATATTTCACACAACGAGTCACAATGACTAATGAATGCAGCAGGAGCTAGGGGTATGGGTCACTCAATTTTTGTAAGCCAAGGACATGCCAAAGGATGGTGCCAGACAATCCCTCAATTGGATGCACCTAATTTAGTCCAAACCAGCTCAGGGGTCATGAAATACTCCCAACCAAAGATCGTCATTTCCAGACCAAAGTTCAGATGGCCACATCTGGAGTTTTACTTCACAAAAATTTTTATTTTCTTTATATGGTTAGAATCTTGAGAGAGTCTACTTTCCAATAGAGTTGGAATCAAGAGGGTCTAATGTGTGAATTTTTCAGAAGCAAGCTTCAAAGATCAAATCATGCTTCAATGCAACTCATTCCTGAAAATGACCTACCAGTGTTCAAAAATTAATATCTCAAGATTCACTCACAATTTTTGGTTGATTCTTTTTTGAGATGAAAGCTAACTCCTCTAGCTTTCATTTGAGCCATCATTCATATTTTTAGTCCACCTGAGCAAGGAGATACAATTTTTACAAGAACAAGGCTGCACACAGAGAATGCTATGCCTTTCTGAAGTGACCTGTCCTCACTCAAAATTCAATAATTCAAGTTCCAGGGCATTATTCTGAGTAATTCCAGTTGCAGAGGATAGCTAAGTCATCTACGGTTCTTTTGGTATATGGGAGGCAGCCTATTTCTTCTTGAGCAGGAAGTTACAGCATCTGCAACAACCAACTGTTTCCTGCGCATCTTGTAAAGGGGCCTGTTTTGATATTTGTTCTTGGCAAAGTAACTCAATCCTCTAATTAATCTTAAGAATGCTCGTGCCTATTGTCAAGCTGATCCCAATATCCATACCATGTCATGGAATAAGAAATGGCAAGGTTTGAGATATTAAAAGCCAGCTCCCCTACACCAACAAAAGCCAGAAAAGAAGAAAAGCATTCTTTCCTTTAATGGCAAAGACAAAGTCCTGATTTGATAAAGTACTTTAGCATTGTTGGTACCATTTAGCAGATGAGCTCGTGATATTTAAGGTGTCGACTGAAAGAAGGAGCCAAAGACAATTAAAACCTTTTGTCCTTGAACCCCAAGCCAAGAAGCATACACTGCCCAAGCTGCAACAAGCTGTCATTGTCACTAAACTGCCTGTCCCATTTCAGCTGTTTACTTTTGTTATTTTCCATTCGAAATTGTAAGATATTTAAGTAGCTTGTTTGTTTCCTAAGTTTAATCTTGACCTTAGATACTAGCTTTATAATTAAGGGCCAAGATTAGATCAAAGGTCCTATATAAGGAACCTCCTATGCTTTGTAATAGTCAGACTTTGATGAAATGAAAAAACCAAACCAGAGAAATACTTTCTCCAGTTTAAATCTTTTTAGCTTGAGCATTGTTTCTTGTTAACAAGTCAGGCTTAATAACACTTCTCTAAGTGTTGATTAATCACCTGTGGCAAAGCATAAACAATTCTGTGCTGCTAGGTGTGAATTGTTTACTCCTTTGTTGTTCATTTAGATTGATATTTACCTGTGCATAGACTGTGGTATTTGTCAACTAATTTCCCTAAATTATTGATCTAATTTCCTGTGCTTGGACTGTGGAAATTGAGTCTTTAATTATATCCTTTATTTGTTGCAAACTTAAACCAGAAAATCAACCACAAAAACATTTCTTTTATCCTTGTTCTGAACTGTATTAAGCTCATGTGCTGACTGCCTTGAGTAGTCTGTTTATCATACCTTGAGTCCTTGTTTGATCTTGAAACTTTTGTCAGTATCACATTAAGTCTCAATCTTAATTGTGACCAAGTTTCAGAATTTGTGAGGGTTATTAGCTATTTTTTCCACAAATTAGAAGTTCATTGCATTCATCAGAATTTATGAATGTGTCCCATTTCTGCTGCAAGCTTTGTTAAACTCTGAATTATTGTGAACCCCTGGTGTTTACACATCAAATTGGCATCAGAGCCAAGGTTCTAACATAGTTCTTACTTGTGTTAGTCTTGGGGAGACTTTAGCCAAGCAAAAATCAAACTCTTGTCCAAACAAAACCTGTCCAAAAATAACTTTTCCAAACTATTTGTGCTTGCATCTGTTCAGTGTCTTAGTTGATGTTCATACTCATTTGTCATGGAGAAATCAGTGGCCAAAGCATTTTACATTGATGGTTCTTACCAAAGAAAGAATCTTTATGGAAGGGAGCATGCCCTCACCATGAAGAAGCCAGGAACTACACCAATGGAACGTCTGGTTGACAGGAGCAGTATTGGGGTATCTGTTGTATATGGGGATCATTCAAACCCACCTCCTGTACTTAACACCAAAGGTATAACACCCATACTTCCTACTTTTGATGGTCAATCCAGTAGAAGTTTTGTCTTATGGTTGTGTGAAATCAAATGTTATTTTTTGAACCAATACATACCTGAGTCAATGAAATGTGAACTGGTTGTGTCATGCTTGAAAGAAGCTGCTTTACTTTGGTATGCCACTCTTAATCTCAAAAGCAAAATGGAAGGGAAGGGAAATATTAGATCTTGGCATAAACTAGAATCCCACATGAGAAAGGAGTTTACTCTTTCTCCCACAATGAGTGAACTACAATCCAGGGGAGAGAACTTAAAACAAAGAACTCTTAAACATCAATAAAATTGCCAAACCTTGTACCAAACCCCTGCCTAACATGAAATCCAAATTGACAAACATCCAAGCCTGTCATGAACCAGAAACAAAAACCATAAAACAGACCAGTTTGAAGATGATTTGTCCACACAACAAAATGAACCCACCTGTGTGCAAGAAGAACTTAACCAGGAGAAAGTGAAATGTTTTCACCACAAGGAGTTGGTCACCTAAGGAAGGACTGTCCTTCCACCAAAACCTCCTTAGAAGCCACCTGTTCACTTGACAAAACACCTGAGCCCACTGCTTGTGTTGAAAAGAGCATAGCCAACACCACCGAGAGTGAAGGCCTATTGGTTGAGAGCATCTTAGTGAATGAGGAGACTGTTGTGAGTGGAAACATTGAGGATAAAACCTTTATGGAGTCTTGTATTGATGCTGTAGTGAAGAGTAGTGAGTGTGTCATATTAGGAACTCTAACAAGCCTTGTTAAGAGTCCATGCGATGCAGTGAGCCTAGAAAGTAGTGCTTACACAGATGAGGACTTGAACCTCACTGAAATTGTGCCTATGAGTGATGCTTGCACAGTTGAGCACTTACACACCATTGAATTTGAGTCAGTGAATGTTCCAAGCCTTGAAAGGAAGGGTATGAACCTTGTCCTTGTCCCTTCAATGGAAAAAGAGCATGGTCGCACCAAAGATCATTCCGATTGATGCAACACAAACTCTTCAAAACCCTATGTTGAGCACTTATGTCACCCATTGGACATTTACATCAACAAGAGACTACATAAATTTTTAAGACTTGATAGGAGTCAATTTCTGACCACACTTAATGGCAAGAAATGTTGGAGTCCAAGTAACAAGGAACAAAACAAACACTCCCATTTTAATTGTTCAAAATTTCCAAGTTTTATACCTCACATCAAACACTCGCCCAAATTTCAGTCATGGTTGCTTGAGAAGTCCAAGTATATTCTTTCAATGCCCCACTTTCATTCTTCCATGCTAAAGAAAATGCAAACCATCTTAGTCCAATTGAGTACAATCCCATACACATTTGAGGCAAAAACTCGATCAAAAGAATCGCAACAAGTACAAATTGCCATGGGGCAATGTTGTAAGATGTTTTAAGGAATTTAAAGACCTGAACTTTTATTCTTGGGATCAATCTGTGCTGCCAAGTAGGATTTACATTTCTGAAATGGGAATCCTTATTTATTTAAAGTTGAGATTATTCATTCCAACTGAAAGGGCTCCCTTTGAGATGTGTTGTCCAACTCGGGAACTTTTGAGTTGTGAGAAGTTTCAGGGCCTGAAATATAATTGTTATATCTTGAGTAAGTTGGGAAAGGGACTGGATACTCCTGAAATGTTTATACCCAGTAATTCAAGGTGTAAACCACCTGTTTATGGTGCAATGGGTAACATTAATCACCACTGCCCAGGTATGAATTCTCTGAATTCTGGGGTGAGAGATGTCCCATTTATTTGTGAGGAGTTGTGGGGAACATTAAGATCAGGTTCCGCACCGAATACTGCTGGGAATTTTGCTCACTTGGTCATAAACCTGCTGAGAACACCACACCAAGGCAACAACAATATCTTGGTATTTGATCCAGGAAAAACAAAGGGTGCATGGGTGGATAGTGTTCCAAACACTTATGAAGAAATGTTGGGAACATCAAGTTCAGGGTCCTTACCTGCTGAAGATGGGTTTTCAACTCATCTGGTAATGAGGAAGTTGAGGGACACACCTCAATGCAATGGCAAAGCTAACAATATTTGATCCAGGGATCTTAGGGAATCTTTGGTTTTCTTTTAAACCAACAATCTGAAGCTAAAAATGCTGCTACATTTCAGGAAGGGCAATCCCATGGGTTGACTTGTGAGGAGCTAAGGAGAGTTGAGGAGGAGCACCAGAATCCAAATAATACATTGGAGTTCTTCATTGCAGCTTTGATATGGTTGCTTGCTACATGTTTAATTTGGAAAGTGGCCTGGCAAAGTATGGTGATCATCTCCATCTTGTCTGTGCTGATCATGCCAAGTTCTGAGCCTGAGGCTGCCATTTATGTCCCACCCAGGCAGCTCATATTAGTCTTTGATCCAGGGGGAAGGGTGCAACATTTTATCCTTGAACTGAGGAAATTCTTTTTCAACCTCTACCCTCCGTTTGAGGACAAATCTTTTTCAACCTGGGGTGGTTGCAGCAGGAGCTAGGGGTATGGGTCACTCAATTTTTGTAAGCCAAGGACATGCCAAAGGATGGTGCCAGACAATCCCTCAATTGGATGCACCTAATTTAGTCCAAACCAGCTCAGGGGTCATGAAATACTCCCAACCAAAGATCGATTTCCGGACCAAAGTTCGATGGCCACATCCGGAGTTTTACTTCACAAAAATTTTTATTTTCTTTATATGGTTAGAATCTTGAGAGAGTCTACTTTCCAATAGAGTTGGAATCAAGAGGGTCTAATGTGTGAATTTTTCAGAAGCAAGCTTCAAAGACTGTCATGCTTCGAATGCAACTCATTCCTGAAAATGACCTACCAGTGTTCAAAAATTAATATCTCAAGATTCACTCACAATTTTTGGTTGATTCTTTTTTGAGATGAAAGCTAACTCCTCTAGCTTTCATTTGAGCCATCATTCATATTTTTAGTCCACCTGAGCAAGGAGATACAATTTTTACAAGAACAAGTGCTGCACAGAGAATGCTATGCCTTTACAAGTGACCTGTCCTCACTCAAAATTCAATAATTCAAGTTCCAGGGCATTATTCTGAGTAATTCCAGTTGCAGAGGATAGCTAAGTCATCTACGGTTCTTTTGGTATATGGGAGGCAGCCTATTTCTTCTTGAGCAGGAAGTTACAGATCATCTGCAACAACCAACTGTTTCTGCATCTTTGTAAAGGGGCCTGTTTTGATATTTGTTCTTGGCAAAGTAACTCAATCCTCTAATTAATCTTAAGAATGCTCGTGCCTATTGTCAAGCTGATCCCAATATCCATACCATGTCATGGAATAAGAAATGGCAAGGTTTGAGATATTAAAAGCCAGCTCCCCTACACCAACAAAAGCCTGAAAAGAAGAAAAGCATTCTTTCCTTTAATGGCAAAGACAAAGGCCTGATTTGATAAAGTACTTTAGCATTGTTGGTACCATTTAGCAGATGAGCTCGTGATATTTAAGGTGTCGACTGAAAGAAGGAGCCAAAGACAATTAAAACCTTTTGTCCTTGAACCCCAAGCCAAGAAGCATACACTCGCCCAAGCCGCAACAAGTTTGTCATTGTCACTAAACCGCTGTCCCATTTCAAATTTGTTTACTTTTGTTATTTTCCATTCGAAATTGTAAGATATTTAAGTAGCTTGTTTGTTTCCTAAGTTTAATCTTGACCTTAGATACTAGCTTTATAATTAAGGGCCAAGATTAGATCAAAGGTCCTATATAAGGAACCTCCTATGCCTTGTAATAGTCAGACTTTGATGAAATGAAAAAACCAAACCAGAGAAATACTTTCTCCAGTTTAAATCTTTTTAGCTTGAGCATTGCTTCTTGTTAACAAGTCAGGCTTAATAACACTTCTCTAAGTGTTGATTAATCACACAATGGCAAAGCATAAACAATTCTGTGCTAGGCTGTGAATTGTTTACTCCTTTGTTGTTCATTTAGATTGATATTTACCTGTGCATAGACTGTGGTATTTGTCAACTAATTTCCCTAAATTATTGATCTAATTTCCTGTGCTTGGACTGTGGAAATTGAGTCTTTAATTATATCCTTTATTTGTTGCAAACTTAAACCAGAAAATCAACCACAAAAACATTTCTTTTATCCTTGTTCTGAACTGTATTAAGCTCATGTGCTGACTGCCTTGAGTAGTCTGTTTATCATACCTTGAGTCCTTGTTTGATCTTGAAACTTTTGTCAGTATCACATTAAGTCTCAATCTTAATTGTGACCAAGTTTCAGAATTTGTGAGGGTTATTAGCTATTTTTTCCACAAATTAGAAGTTCATTGCATTCATCAGAATTTATGAATGTGTCCCATTTCTGCTGCAAGCTTTGTTAAACTCTGAATTATTGTGAACCCCTGGTGTTTACACATCAAATTGGCATCAGAGCCAAGGTTCTAACATAGTTCTTACTTGTGTTAGTCTTGGGGAGACTTTAGCCAAGCAAAAATCAAACTCTTGTCCAAACAAAACCTGTCCAAAAATAACTTTTCCAAACTATTTGTGCTTGCATCTGTTCAGTGTCTTAGTTGATGTTCATACTCATTTGTCATGGAGAAATCAGTGGCCAAAGCATTTTACATTGATGGTTCTTACCAAAGAAAGAATCTTTATGGAAGGGAGCATGCCCTCACCATGAAGAAGCCAGGAACTACACCAATGGAACGTCTGGTTGACAGGAGCGATATTGGGGTATCTGTTGTATATGGGGATCATTCAAACCCACCTCCTGTACTTAACACCAAAGGTATAACACCCATACTTCCTACTTTTGATGGTCAATCCAGTAGAAGTTTTGTCTTATGGTTGTGTGAAATCAAATGTTATTTTTTGAACCAATACATACCTGAGTCAATGAAATGTGAACTGGTTGTGTCATGCTTGAAAGAAGCTGCTTTACTTTGGTATGCCACTCTTAATCTCAAAAGCAAAATGGAAGGGAAGGGAAATATTAGATCTTGGCATAAACTAGAATCCCACATGAGAAAGGAGTTTACTCTTTCTCCCACAATGAGTGAACTACAATCCAGGGAGAGAACTTAAAACAAAGAACTCTTAAACATCAATAAAATTGCCAAACCTTGTACCAAACCCCTGCCTAACATGAAATCCAAATTGACAAACATCCAAGCCTGTCATGAACCAGAAACAAAAACCATAAAACAGACCAGTTTGAAGATGATTTGTCCACACAACAAAATGAACCCACCTGTGTGCAAGAAGAACTTAACCAGGGAGAAAGTGAAATGTTTTCACTGTCAAGGAGTTGGTCACCTAAGGAAGGACTGTCCTTCCACCAAAACCTCCTTAGAAGCCACCTGTTCACTTGACAAAACACCAGCCCACCGCTTGTGTTGAAAAGAGCATAGCCAACACCACTGAGAGTGAAGGCCTATTGGTTGAGAGCAGCTTAGTGAATGAGGAGACTGTTGTGAGTGGAAACATTGAGGATAAAACCTTTATGGAGTCTTGTATTGATGCTGTAGTGAAGAGTAGTGAGTGTGTCATATTAGGAACTCTAACAAGCCTTGTTAAGAGTCCATGCGATGCATGAGCCTAGAAAGTAGTGCTTACACAGAGATGAGGACTTGAACCTCACCGAAATTGTGCCTATGAGTGATGCTTGCACGATTGAGCACTTACACACCATTGAATTTGAGTCAGTGAATGTTCCAAGCCTTGAAAGGAAGGGTATGAACCTTGTCCTTGTCCCTTCAATGGAAAAAGAGCATGGTCGCACCAGCATCATTCCAGTTGATGCAACACAAACTCTTCAAAACCCTATGTTGAGCACTTATGTCACCCATTGGACATTTACATCAACAAGAGACTACATAAATTTTTAAGACTTGATAGGAGTCAATTTCTGACCACACTTAATGGCAAGAAATGTTGGAGTCCAAGTAACAAGGAACAAAACAAACACTCCCATTTTAATTGTTCAAAATTTCCAAGTTTTATACCTCACATCAAACACTGCCCAAATTTCAGTCATGGTTGCTTGAGAAGTCTGAAGTATATTCTTTCAATGCCCCACTTTCATTCTTCCATGCTAAAGAAAATGCAAACCATCTTAGTCCAATTGAGTACAATCCCATACACATTTGAGGCAAAAACGATCAAAAGAATCGCAACAAGTACAAATTGCCATGGGGCAATGTTGTAAGATGTTTTAAGGAATTTAAAGACACGAACTTTTATTCTTGGGATCAATCTGTGCTGCCAAGTAGGATTTACATTTCTGAAATGGGAATCCTTATTTATTTAAAGTTGAGATTATTCATTCCAACTGAAAGGGCTCCCTTTGAGATGTGTTGTCCAACTCGGGAACTTTTGAGTTGTGAGAAGTTTCAGGGCCTGAAATATAATTGTTATATCTTGAGTAAGTTGGGAAAGGGACTGGATACTCTGAAATGTTTATACCCGAATTCAAGGTGTAAACCACCTGTTTATGGTGCAATGGGTAACATTAATCACCACTGCCCAGGTATGAATTCTCTGAATTCTGGGGTGAGAGATGTCCCATTTATTTGTGAGGAGTTGTGGGGAACATTAAGATCAGGTTCCGCACCGAATACTGCTGGGAATTTTGCTCACTTGGTCATAAACCTGCTGAGAACACCACACCAAGGCAACAACAATATCTTGGTATTTGATCCAGGAAAAACAAAGGGTGCATGGGTGGATAGTGTTCCAAACACTTATGAAGAAATGTTGGGAACATCAAGTTCGGGGTCCTTACTGCTGAAGATGGGTTTTCAACTCATCTGGTAATGAGGAAGTTGAGGGACACACCTCAATGCAATGGCAGGCTAACAATATTTGATCCAGGGATCTTAGGGAATGCTGGTTTTCTTTTAAACCAACAATCTGAAGCTAAAAATGCTGCTACATTTCAGGAAGGGCAATCCCATGGGTTGACTTGTGAGGAGCTAAGGAGAGTTGAGGAGGAGCACCAGAATCCAAATAATACATTGGAGTTCTTCATTGCGACTTTGATATGGTTGCTTGCTACATGTTTAATTTGGAAAGTGGCCTGGCAAAGTATGGTGATCATCTCCATCTTGTCTGTGCTGATCATGCCAAGTTCTGAGCCTGAGGCTGCCATTTATGTCCCACCCAGGCAGCTCATATTAGTCTTTGATCCAGGGGGAAGGGTGCAACATTTTATCCTTGAACCGAGGAAATTCTTTTTCAACCTCTACCCTCCGTTTGAGGACAAATCTTTTTCAACCTGGGGTGGTTGCGGCGGGGAGCTAGGGGTATGGGTCACTCAATTTTTGTAAGCCAAGGACATGCCAAAGGATGGTGCCAGACAATCCCTCAATTGGATGCACCTAATTTAGTCCAAACCAGCTCAGGGGTCATGAAATACTCCCAACCAGCATCAGATTTCCAGACCAAAGTTCAGATGGCCACATCTGGAGTTTTACTTCACAAAAATTTTTATTTTCTTTATATGGTTAGAATCTTGAGAGAGTCTACTTTCCAATAGAGTTGGAATCAAGAGGGTCTAATGTGTGAATTTTTCAGAAGCAAGCTTCAAAGACTGTCATGCTTCGAATGCAACTCATTCCTGAAAATGACCTACCAGTGTTCAAAAATTAATATCTCAAGATTCACTCACAATTTTTGGTTGATTCTTTTTTGAGATGAAAGCTAACTCCTCTAGCTTTCATTTGAGCCATCATTCATATTTTTAGTCCACCTGAGCAAGGAGATACAATTTTTACAAGAACAAGTCTGCACGGAGAATGCTATGCCTTTAAAGTGACTGTCCTCACTCAAAATTCAATAATTCAAGTTCCAGGGCATTATTCTGAGTAATTCCAGTTGCAGAGGATAGCTAAGTCATCTACGGTTCTTTTGGTATATGGGAGGCAGCCTATTTCTTCTTGAGCAGGAAGTTACAGCATCTGCAACAACCAACTGTTTCTGCATCTTTGTAAAGGGGCCTGTTTTGATATTTGTTCTTGGCAAAGTAACTCAATCCTCTAATTAATCTTAAGAATGCTCGTGCCTATTGTCAAGCTGATCCCAATATCCATACCATGTCATGGAATAAGAAATGGCAAGGTTTGAGATATTAAAAGCCAGCTCCCCTACACCAACAAAAGCCTGAAAAGAAGAAAAGCATTCTTTCCTTTAATGGCAAAGACAAAGGCCTGATTTGATAAAGTACTTTAGCATTGTTGGTACCATTTAGCAGATGAGCTCGTGATATTTAAGGTGTCGACTGAAAGAAGGAGCCAAAGACAATTAAAACCTTTTGTCCTTGAACCCCAAGCCAAGAAGCATACACGCCCAAGCCGCAACAAGTCATTGTCACTAAACTGCCTGTCCCATTTCAGCTGTTTACTTTTGTTATTTTCCATTCGAAATTGTAAGATATTTAAGTAGCTTGTTTGTTTCCTAAGTTTAATCTTGACCTTAGATACTAGCTTTATAATTAAGGGCCAAGATTAGATCAAAGGTCCTATATAAGGAACCTCCTATGCCTTGTAATAGTCAGACTTTGATGAAATGAAAAAACCAAACCAGAGAAATACTTTCTCCAGTTTAAATCTTTTTAGCTTGAGCATTGCTTCTTGTTAACAAGTCAGGCTTAATAACACTTCTCTAAGTGTTGATTAATCACACAATGTAAAAGCATAAACAATTCTGTGCTAGGCTGTGAATTGTTTACTCCTTTGTTGTTCATTTAGATTGATATTTACCTGTGCATAGACTGTGGTATTTGTCAACTAATTTCCCTAAATTATTGATCTAATTTCCTGTGCTTGGACTGTGGAAATTGAGTCTTTAATTATATCCTTTATTTGTTGCAAACTTAAACCAGAAAATCAACCACAAAAACATTTCTTTTATCCTTGTTCTCAATCGTATTAAGCTCATGTGCTTTTTGTTGCCTTGAGTAGTCATTTATCATACCTTGAGTCCTTGTTTGATCTTGAAACTTTTGTCAGTATCACATTAAGTCTCAATCTTAATTGTGACCAAGTTTCAGAATTTGTGAGGGTTATTAGCTATTTTTTCCACAAATTAGAAGTTCATTGCATTCATCAGAATTTATGAATGTGTCCCATTTCTGCTGCAAGCTTTGTTAAACTCTGAATTATTGTGAACCCCTGGTGTTTACACATCAAATTGGCATCAGAGCCAAGGTTCTAACATAGTTCTTACTTGTGTTAGTCTTGGGGAGACTTTAGCCAAGCAAAAATCAAACTCTTGTCCAAACAAAACCTGTCCAAAAATAACTTTTCCAAACTATTTGTGCTTGCATCTGTTCAGTGTCTTAGTTGATGTTCATACTCATTTGTCATGGAGAAATCAGTGGCCAAAGCATTTTACATTGATGGTTCTTACCAAAGAAAGAATCTTTATGGAAGGGAGCATGCCCTCACCATGAAGAAGCCAGGAACTACACCAATGGAACGTCTGGTTGTGACAGGAGCGATATTGGGGTATCTGTTGTATATGGGGATCATTCAAACCCACCTCCTGTACTTAACACCAAAGGTATAACACCCATACTTCCTACTTTTGATGGTCAATCCAGTAGAAGTTTTGTCTTATGGTTGTGTGAAATCAAATGTTATTTTTTGAACCAATACATACCTGAGTCAATGAAATGTGAACTGGTTGTGTCATGCTTGAAAGAAGCTGCTTTACTTTGGTATGCCACTCTTAATCTCAAAAGCAAAATGGAAGGGAAGGGAAATATTAGATCTTGGCATAAACTAGAATCCCACATGAGAAAGGAGTTTACTCTTTCTCCCACAATGAGTGAACTACAATCCAGGGGAGAGAACTTAAAACAGCAACTCTTAAACATCAATAAAATTGCCAAACCTTGTACCAAACCCCTGCCTAACATGAAATCCAAATTGACAAACATCCAAGCCTGTCATGAACCAGAAACAAAAACCATAAAATGTACCGGTTTGAAGATGATTTGTCCACACAACAAAATGAACCCACCTGTGTGCAAGAAGAACTTAACCAGGGAGAAAGTGAAATGTTTTCACTGTCAAGGAGTTGGTCACCTAAGGAAGGACTGTCCTTCCACCAAAACCTCCTTAGAAGCCACCTGTTCACTTGACAAAACACCAGCCCACCGCTTGTGTTGAAAAGAGCATAGCCAACACCACCGAGAGTGAAGGCCTATTGGTTGAGAGCATCTTAGTGAATGAGGAGACTGTTGTGAGTGGAAACATTGAGGATAAAACCTTTATGGAGTCTTGTATTGATGCTGTAGTGAAGAGTAGTGAGTGTGTCATATTAGGAACTCTAACAAGCCTTGTTAAGAGTCCATGCGATGCAGTGAGCCTAGAAAGTAGTGCTTACACAGATGAGGACTTGAACCTCACTGAAATTGTGCCTATGAGTGATGCTTGCACAGTTGAGCACTTACACACCATTGAATTTGAGTCAGTGAATGTTCCAAGCCTTGAAAGGAAGGGTATGAACCTTGTCCTTGTCCCTTCAATGGAAAAAGAGCATGGTCGCACCAAAGATCATTCCGTTGATGCAACACAAACTCTTCAAAACCCTATGTTGAGCACTTATGTCAGTCCATTGGACATTTACATCAACAAGAGACTACATAAATTTTTAAGACTTGATAGGAGTCAATTTCTGACCACACTTAATGGCAAGAAATGTTGGAGTCCAAGTAACAAGGAACAAAACAAACACTCCCATTTTAATTGTTCAAAATTTCCAAGTTTTATACCTCACATCAAACACTGCCCAAATTTCAGTCATGGTTGCTTGAGAAGTCTGAAGTATATTCTTTCAATGCCCCACTTTCATTCTTCCATGCTAAAGAAAATGCAAACCATCTTAGTCCAATTGAGTACAATCCCATACACATTTGAGGCAAAAACCGATCAAAAGAATCGCAACAAGTACAAATTGCCATGGGGCAATGTTGTAAGATGTTTTAAGGAATTTAAAGACCTGAACTTTTATTCTTGGGATCAATCTGTGCTGCCAAGTAGGATTTACATTTCTGAAATGGGAATCCTTATTTATTTAAAGTTGAGATTATTCATTCCAACTGAAAGGGCTCCCTTTGAGATGTGTTGTCCAACTCGGGAACTTTTGAGTTGTGAGAAGTTTCAGGGCCTGAAATATAATTGTTATATCTTGAGTAAGTTGGGAAAGGGACTGGATACTCCTGAAATGTTTATACCCAGTAATTCAAGGTGTAAACCACCTGTTTATGGTGCAATGGGTAACATTAATCACCACTGCCCAGGTATGAATTCTCGAATTAGGGTGAGAGATGTCCCATTTATTTGTGAGGAGTTGTGGGGAACATTAAGATCAGGTTCCGCACCGAATACTGCTGGGAATTTTGCTCACTTGGTCATAAACCTGCTGAGAACACCACACCAAGGCAACAACAATATCTTGGTATTTGATCCAGGAAAAACAAAGGGTGCATGGGTGGATAGTGTTCCAAACACTTATGAAGAAATGTTGGGAACATCAAGTTCGGGTCCTTACCTGCTGAAGATGGGTTTTCAACTCATCCGTAATGAGGAAGTTGAGGGACACACCTCAATGCAATGGCAGGCTAACAATATTTGATCCAGGGATCTTAGGGAATGCTGGTTTTCTTTTAAACCAACAATCTGAAGCTAAAAATGCTGCTACATTTCAGGAAGGGCAATCCCATGGGTTGACTTGTGAGGAGCTAAGGAGAGTTGAGGAGGAGCACCAGAATCCAAATAATACATTGGAGTTCTTCATTGCAGCTTTGATATGGTTGCTTGCTACATGTTTAATTTGGAAAGTGGCCTGGCAAAGTATGGTGATCATCTCCATCTTGTCTGTGCTGATCATGCCAAGTTCTGAGCCTGAGGCTGCCATTTATGTCCCACCCAGGCAGCTCATATTAGTCTTTGATCCAGGGGGAAGGGTGCAACATTTTATCCTTGAACTGAGGAAATTCTTTTTCAACCTCTACCCTCCAGATTTGAGGACAAATCTTTTTCAACCTGGGGTGGTTGCAGCAGGAGCTAGGGGTATGGGTCACTCAATTTTTGTAAGCCAAGGACATGCCAAAGGATGGTGCCAGACAATCCCTCAATTGGATGCACCTAATTTAGTCCAAACCAGCTCAGGGGTCATGAAATACTCCCAACCAGCATCAGATTTCCAGACCAAAGTTCAGATGGCCACATCTGGAGTTTTACTTCACAAAAATTTTTATTTTCTTTATATGGTTAGAATCTTGATAGAGTCTACTTTCCAATAGAGTTGGAATCAAGAGGGTCTAATGTGTGAATTTTTCAGAAGCAAGCTTCAAAGACTGTCATGCTTCGAATGCAACTCATTCCTGAAAATGACCTACCAGTGTTCAAAAATTAATATCTCAAGATTCACTCACAATTTTTGGTTGATTCTTTTTTGAGATGAAAGCTAACTCCTCTAGCTTTCATTTGAGCCATCATTCATATTTTTAGTCCACCTGAGCAAGGAGATACAATTTTTACAAGAACAAGCTGCTGCACAGGAGAATGCTATGCCTTTCTGAAGTGACCTGTCCTCACTCAAAATTCAATAATTCAAGTTCCAGGGCATTATTCTGAGTAATTCCAGTTGCAGAGGATAGCTAAGTCATCTACGGTTCTTTTGGTATATGGGAGGCAGCCTATTTCTTCTTGAGCAGGATGTTACAGCATCTGCAACAACCAACTGTTTCCTGCATACTGTAAAGGGGCCTGTTTTGATATTTGTTCTTGGCAAAGTAACTCAATCCTCTAATTAATCTTAAGAATGCTCGTGCCTATTGTCAAGCTGATCCCAATATCCATACCATGTCATGGAATAAGAAATGGCAAGGTTTGAGATATTAAAAGCCAGCTCCCCTACACCAACAAAAGCCAGAAAAGAAGAAAAGCATTCTTTCCTTTAATGGCAAAGACAAAGTCCTGATTTGATAAAGTACTTTAGCATTGTTGGTACCATTTAGCAGATGAGCTCGTGATATTTAAGGTGTCGACTGAAAGAAGGAGCCAAAGACAATTAAAACCTTTTGTCCTTGAACCCCAAGCCAAGAAGCATACACTGCCCAAGCTGCAACAAGCTGTCATTGTCACTAAACCGCTGTCCCATTTCAAATTGCTTACTTTTGTTATTTTCCATTCGAAATTGTAAGATATTTAAGTAGCTTGTTTGTTTCCTAAGTTTAATCTTGACCTTAGATACTAGCTTTATAATTAAGGGCCAAGATTAGATCAAAGGTCCTATATAAGGAACCTCCTATGCCTTGTAATAGTCAGACTTTGATGAAATGAAAAAACCAAACCAGAGAAATACTTTCTCCAGTTTAAATCTTTTTAGCTTGAGCATTGCTTCTTGTTAACAAGTCAGGCTTAATAACACTTCTCTAAGTGTTGATTAATCACACAATGGCAAAGCATAAACAATTCTGTGCTAGGGTTGTGAATTGTTTACTCCTTTGTTGTTCATTTAGATTGATATTTACCTGTGCATAGACTGTGGTATTTGTCAACTAATTTCCCTAAATTATTGATCTAATTTCCTGTGCTTGGACTGTGGAAATTGAGTCTTTAATTATATCCTTTATTTGTTGCAAACTTAAACCAGAAAATCAACCACAAAAACATTTCTTTTATCCTTGTTCTGAATCGTATTAAGCTCATGTGCTGACTGCCTTGAGTAGTCTGTTTATCATACCTTGAGTCCTTGTTTGATCTTGAAACTTTTGTCAGTATCACATTAAGTCTCAATCTTAATTGTGACCAAGTTTCAGAATTTGTGAGGGTTATTAGCTATTTTTTCCACAAATTAGAAGTTCATTGCATTCATCGAATTTATGAATGTGTCCCATTTCTCTTTGCAAGCTTTGTTAAACTCTGAATTATTGTGAACCCCTGGTGTTTACACATCAAATTGGCATCAGAGCCAAGGTTCTAACATAGTTCTTACTTGTGTTAGTCTTGGGGAGACTTTAGCCAAGCAAAAATCAAACTCTTGTCCAAACAAAACCTGTCCAAAAATAACTTTTCCAAACTATTTGTGCTTGCATCTGTTCAGTGTCTTAGTTGATGTTCATACTCATTTGTCATGGAGAAATCAGTGGCCAAAGCATTTTACATTGATGGTTCTTACCAAAGAAAGAATCTTTATGGAAGGGAGCATGCCCTCACCATGAAGAAGCCAGAACTACACCAATGGAACGCGTCTGGTTGTGAGGAGCGATATTGGGGTATCTGTTGTATATGGGGATCATTCAAACCCACCTCCTGTACTTAACACCAAAGGTATAACACCCATACTTCCTACTTTTGATGGTCAATCCAGTAGAAGTTTTGTCTTATGGTTGTGTGAAATCAAATGTTATTTTTTGAACCAATACATACCTGAGTCAATGAAATGTGAACTGGTTGTGTCATGCTTGAAAGAAGCTGCTTTACTTTGGTATGCCACTCTTAATCTCAAAAGCAAAATGGAAGGGAAGGGAAATATTAGATCTTGGCATAAACTAGAATCCCACATGAGAAAGGAGTTTACTCTTTCTCCCACAATGAGTGAACTACAATCCAGGGAGAGAACTTAAAACAAAGAACTCTTAAACATCAATAAAATTGCCAAACCTTGTACCAAACCCCTGCCTAACATGAAATCCAAATTGACAAACATCCAAGCCTGTCATGAACCAGAAACAAAAACCATAAAATGACCAGTTTGAAGATGATTTGTCCACACAACAAAATGAACCCACCTGTGTGCAAGAAGAACTTAACCAGGGAGAAAGTGAAATGTTTTCACTGTCAAGGAGTTGGTCACCTAAGGAAGGACTGTCCTTCCACCAAAACCTCCTTAGAAGCCACCTGTTCACTTGACAAAACACCTGAGCCCACCGCTTGTGTTGAAAAGAGCATAGCCAACACCACCGAGAGTGAAGGCCTATTGGTTGAGAGCATCTTAGTGAATGAGGAGACTGTTGTGAGTGGAAACATTGAGGATAAAACCTTTATGGAGTCTTGTATTGATGCTGTAGTGAAGAGTAGTGAGTGTGTCATATTAGGAACTCTAACAAGCCTTGTTAAGAGTCCATGCGATGCAGTGAGCCTAGAAAGTAGTGCTTACACAGATGAGGACTTGAACCTCACTGAAATTGTGCCTATGAGTGATGCTTGCACAGTTGAGCACTTACACACCATTGAATTTGAGTCAGTGAATGTTCCAAGCCTTGAAAGGAAGGGTATGAACCTTGTCCTTGTCCCTTCAATGGAAAAAGAGCATGGTCGCACCAAAGCATCATTCCGTTGATGCAACACAAACTCTTCAAAACCCTATGTTGAGCACTTATGTCAGTCCATTGGACATTTACATCAACAAGAGACTACATAAATTTTTAAGACTTGATAGGAGTCAATTTCTGACCACACTTAATGGCAAGAAATGTTGGAGTCCAAGTAACAAGGAACAAAACAAACACTCCCATTTTAATTGTTCAAAATTTCCAAGTTTTATACCTCACATCAAACACTGCCCAAATTTCAGTCATGGTTGCTTGAGAAGTCTGAAGTATATTCTTTCAATGCCCCACTTTCATTCTTCCATGCTAAAGAAAATGCAAACCATCTTAGTCCAATTGAGTACAATCCCATACACATTTGAGGCAAAAACTGATCAAAAGAATCGCAACAAGTACAAATTGCCATGGGGCAATGTTGTAAGATGTTTTAAGGAATTTAAAGACCTGAACTTTTATTCTTGGGATCAATCTATGCTGCCAAGTAGGATTTACATTTCTGAAATGGGAATCCTTATTTATTTAAAGTTGAGATTATTCATTCCAACTGAAAGGGCTCCCTTTGAGATGTGTTGTCCAACTCGGGAACTTTTGAGTTGTGAGAAGTTTCAGGGCCTGAAATATAATTGTTATATCTTGAGTAAGTTGGGAAAGGGACTGGATACTCCTGAAATGTTTATACCCAGTAATTCAAGGTGTAAACCACCTGTTTATGGTGCAATGGGTAACATTAATCACCACTGCCCAGGTATGAATTCTCTGAATTCTGGGGTGAGAGATGTCCCATTTATTTGTGAGGAGTTGTGGGGAACATTAAGATCAGGTTCCGCACCGAATACTGCTGGGAATTTTGCTCACTTGGTCATAAACCTGCTGAGAACACCACACCAAGGCAACAACAATATCTTGGTATTTGATCCAGGAAAAACAAAGGGTGCATGGGTGGATAGTGTTCCAAACACTTATGAAGAAATGTTGGGAACATCAAGTTCAGGGTCCTTACCTGCTGAAGATGGGTTTTCAACTCATCTGGTAATGAGGAAGTTGAGGGACACACCTCAATGCAATGGCAGGCTAACAATATTTGATCCAGGGATCTTAGGGAATGCTGGTTTTCTTTTAAACCAACAATCTGAAGCTAAAAATGCTGCTACATTTCAGGAAGGGCAATCCCATGGGTTGACTTGTGAGGAGCTAAGGAGAGTTGAGGAGGAGCACCAGAATCCAAATAATACATTGGAGTTCTTCATTGCAGCTTTGATATGGTTGCTTGCTACATGTTTAATTTGGAAAGTGGCCTGGCAAAGTATGGTGATCATCTCCATCTTGTCTGTCTTGATCATGCCAAGTTCGAGCCCGAGGCTGCCATTTATGTCCCACCCAGGCAGCTCATATTAGTCTTTGATCCAGGGGAAGGGTGCAACATTTTATCCTTGAACTCGAGGAAATTCTTTTTCAACCTCTACCCTCCGGTTGAGGACAAATCTTTTTCAACCTGGGGTGGTTGCAGCAGGAGCTAGGGGTATGGGTCACTCAATTTTTGTAAGCCAAGGACATGCCAAAGGATGGTGCCAGACAATCCCTCAATTGGATGCACCTAATTTAGTCCAAACCAGCTCAGGGGTCATGAAATACTCCCAACCAGCATCAGATTTCCAGACCAAAGTTCAGATGGCCACATCTGGAGTTTTACTTCACAAAAATTTTTATTTTCTTTATATGGTTAGAATCTTGAGAGAGTCTACTTTCCAATAGAGTTGGAATCAAGAGGGTCTAATGTGTGAATTTTTCAGAAGCAAGCTTCAAAGATCACATGCTTCGAATGCAACTCATTCCTGAAAATGACCTACCAGTGTTCAAAAATTAATATCTCAAGATTCACTCACAATTTTTGGTTGATTCTTTTTTGAGATGAAAGCTAACTCCTCTAGCTTTCATTTGAGCCATCATTCATATTTTTAGTCCACCTGAGCAAGGAGATACAATTTTTACAAGAACAAGCTGCTGCACAGGAGAATGCTATGCCTTTACTCAAGTGACCTGTCCTCACTCAAAATTCAATAATTCAAGTTCCAGGGCATTATTCTGAGTAATTCCAGTTGCAGAGGATAGCTAAGTCATCTACGGTTCTTTTGGTATATGGGAGGCAGCCTATTTCTTCTTGAGCAGGATGTTACAGCATCTGCAACAACCAACTGTTTCTGCATCTGTAAAGGGGCCTGTTTTGATATTTGTTCTTGGCAAAGTAACTCAATCCTCTAATTAATCTTAAGAATGCTCGTGCCTATTGTCAAGCTGATCCCAATATCCATACCATGTCATGGAATAAGAAATGGCAAGGTTTGAGATATTAAAAGCCAGCTCCCCTACACCAACAAAAGCCAGAAAAGAAGAAAAGCATTCTTTCCTTTAATGGCAAAGACAAAGTCCTGATTTGATAAAGTACTTTAGCATTGTTGGTACCATTTAGCAGATGAGCTCGTGATATTTAAGGTGTCGACTGAAAGAAGGAGCCAAAGACAATTAAAACCTTTTGTCCTTGAACCCCAAGCCAAGAAGCATACATCGCCCAGCTGCAAAACAAGTCATCATTGTCACTAAACCGCTGTCCCATTTCAAATTGTTTACTTTTGTTATTTTCCATTCGAAATTGTAAGATATTTAAGTAGCTTGTTTGTTTCCTAAGTTTAATCTTGACCTTAGATACTAGCTTTATAATTAAGGGCCAAGATTAGATCAAAGGTCCTATATAAGGAACCTCCTATGCCTTGTAATAGTCAGACTTTGATGAAATGAAAAAACCAAACCAGAGAAATACTTTCTCCAGTTTAAATCTTTTTAGCTTGAGCATTGCTTCTTGTTAACAAGTCAGGCTTAATAACACTTCTCTAAGTGTTGATTAATCACCTGTGGCAAAGCATAAACAATTCTGTGCTAGGCTGTGAATTGTTTACTCCTTTGTTGTTCATTTAGATTGATATTTACCTGTGCATAGACTGTGGTATTTGTCAACTAATTTCCCTAAATTATTGATCTAATTTCCTGTGCTTGGACTGTGGAAATTGAGTCTTTAATTATATCCTTTATTTGTTGCAAACTTAAACCAGAAAATCAACCACAAAAACATTTCTTTTATCCTTGTTCTCAATCGTATTAAGCTCATGTCTTTGACTGCCTTGAGTAGTCCTTTTATCATACCTTGAGTCCTTGTTTGATCTTGAAACTTTTGTCAGTATCACATTAAGTCTCAATCTTAATTGTGACCAAGTTTCAGAATTTGTGAGGGTTATTAGCTATTTTTTCCACAAATTAGAAGTTCATTGCATTCATCAGAATTTATGAATGTGTCCCATTTCTGCTGCAAGCTTTGTTAAACTCTGAATTATTGTGAACCCCTGGTGTTTACACATCAAATTGGCATCAGAGCCAAGGTTCTAACATAGTTCTTACTTGTGTTAGTCTTGGGGAGACTTTAGCCAAGCAAAAATCAAACTCTTGTCCAAACAAAACCTGTCCAAAAATAACTTTTCCAAACTATTTGTGCTTGCATCTGTTCAGTGTCTTAGTTGATGTTCATACTCATTTGTCATGGAGAAATCAGTGGCCAAAGCATTTTACATTGATGGTTCTTACCAAAGAAAGAATCTTTATGGAAGGGAGCATGCCCTCACCATGAAGAAGCCAGGAACTACACCAATGGAACGTCTGGTTGACAGGAGCGATATTGGGGTATCTGTTGTATATGGGGATCATTCAAACCCACCTCCTGTACTTAACACCAAAGGTATAACACCCATACTTCCTACTTTTGATGGTCAATCCAGTAGAAGTTTTGTCTTATGGTTGTGTGAAATCAAATGTTATTTTTTGAACCAATACATACCTGAGTCAATGAAATGTGAACTGGTTGTGTCATGCTTGAAAGAAGCTGCTTTACTTTGGTATGCCACTCTTAATCTCAAAAGCAAAATGGAAGGGAAGGGAAATATTAGATCTTGGCATAAACTAGAATCCCACATGAGAAAGGAGTTTACTCTTTCTCCCACAATGAGTGAACTACAATCCAGGGAGAGAACTTAAAACAAAGAACTCTTAAACATCAATAAAATTGCCAAACCTTGTACCAAACCCCTGCCTAACATGAAATCCAAATTGACAAACATCCAAGCCTGTCATGAACCAGAAACAAAAACCATAAAACAGACCAGTTTGAAGATGATTTGTCCACACAACAAAATGAACCCACCTGTGTGCAAGAAGAACTTAACCAGGAGAAAGTGAAATGTTTTCACCGCCAAGGAGTTGGTCACCTAAGGAAGGACTGTCCTTCCACCAAAACCTCCTTAGAAGCCACCTGTTCACTTGACAAAACACCCGAGCCCACCGCTTGTGTTGAAAAGAGCATAGCCAACACCACCGAGAGTGAAGGCCTATTGGTTGAGAGCAGCTTAGTGAATGAGGAGACTGTTGTGAGTGGAAACATTGAGGATAAAACCTTTATGGAGTCTTGTATTGATGCTGTAGTGAAGAGTAGTGAGTGTGTCATATTAGGAACTCTAACAAGCCTTGTTAAGAGTCCATGCGATGCAGTGAGCCTAGAAAGTAGTGCTTACACAGATGAGGACTTGAACCTCACTGAAATTGTGCCTATGAGTGATGCTTGCACAGTTGAGCACTTACACACCATTGAATTTGAGTCAGTGAATGTTCCAAGCCTTGAAAGGAAGGGTATGAACCTTGTCCTTGTCCCTTCAATGGAAAAAGAGCATGGTCGCACCAGCATCATTCCAGTTGATGCAACACAAACTCTTCAAAACCCTATGTTGAGCACTTATGTCAGTCCATTGGACATTTACATCAACAAGAGACTACATAAATTTTTAAGACTTGATAGGAGTCAATTTCTGACCACACTTAATGGCAAGAAATGTTGGAGTCCAAGTAACAAGGAACAAAACAAACACTCCCATTTTAATTGTTCAAAATTTCCAAGTTTTATACCTCACATCAAACACTGCCCAAATTTCAGTCATGGTTGCTTGAGAAGTCTGAAGTATATTCTTTCAATGCCCCACTTTCATTCTTCCATGCTAAAGAAAATGCAAACCATCTTAGTCCAATTGAGTACAATCCCATACACATTTGAGGCAAAAACTGATCAAAAGAACTGCAACAAGTACAAATTGCCATGGGGCAATGTTGTAAGATGTTTTAAGGAATTTAAAGACCTGAACTTTTATTCTTGGGATCAATCTGTGCTGCCAAGTAGGATTTACATTTCTGAAATGGGAATCCTTATTTATTTAAAGTTGAGATTATTCATTCCAACTGAAAGGGCTCCCTTTGAGATGTGTTGTCCAACTCGGGAACTTTTGAGTTGTGAGAAGTTTCAGGGCCTGAAATATAATTGTTATATCTTGAGTAAGTTGGGAAAGGGACTGGATACTCTGAAATGTTTATACCCGATAATTCAAGGTGTAAACCACTTTTATGGTGCAATGGGTAACATTAATCACCACTGCCCAGGTATGAATTCTCTGATTCTGGGTGAGAGATGTCCCATTTATTTGTGAGGAGTTGTGGGGAACATTAAGATCAGGTTCCGCACCGAATACTGCTGGGAATTTTGCTCACTTGGTCATAAACCTGCTGAGAACACCACACCAAGGCAACAACAATATCTTGGTATTTGATCCAGGAAAAACAAAGGGTGCATGGGTGGATAGTGTTCCAAACACTTATGAAGAAATGTTGGGAACATCAAGTTCAGGGTCCTTACCTGCTGAAGATGGGTTTTCAACTCATCTGGTAATGAGGAAGTTGAGGGACACACCTCAATGCAATGGCAGGCTAACAATATTTGATCCAGGATCTTAGGGAATCTTTGGTTTTCTTTTAAACCAACAATCTGAAGCTAAAAATGCTTTGCTACATTTCGGAAGGGCAATCCCATGGGTTGACTTGTGAGGAGCTAAGGAGAGTTGAGGAGGAGCACCAGAATCCAAATAATACATTGGAGTTCTTCATTGCAGCTTTGATATGGTTGCTTGCTACATGTTTAATTTGGAAAGTGGCCTGGCAAAGTATGGTGATCATCTCCATCTTGTCTGTGCTGATCATGCCAAGTTCTGAGCCTGAGGCTGCCATTTATGTCCCACCCAGGCAGCTCATATTAGTCTTTGATCCAGGGGGAAGGGTGCAACATTTTATCCTTGAACTGAGGAAATTCTTTTTCAACCTCTACCCTCCAGATTTGAGGACAAATCTTTTTCAACCTGGGGTGGTTGCAGCAGGAGCTAGGGGTATGGGTCACTCAATTTTTGTAAGCCAAGGACATGCCAAAGGATGGTGCCAGACAATCCCTCAATTGGATGCACCTAATTTAGTCCAAACCAGCTCAGGGGTCATGAAATACTCCCAACCAGCATCAGATTTCCAGACCAAAGTTCAGATGGCCACATCTGGAGTTTTACTTCACAAAAATTTTTATTTTCTTTATATGGTTAGAATCTTGAGAGAGTCTACTTTCCAATAGAGTTGGAATCAAGAGGGTCTAATGTGTGAATTTTTCAGAAGCAAGCTTCAAAGACTGTCATGCTTCGAATGCAACTCATTCCCCGAAAATGACCTACCAGTGTTCAAAAATTAATATCTCAAGATTCACTCACAATTTTTGGTTGATTCTTTTTTGAGATGAAAGCTAACTCCTCTAGCTTTCATTTGAGCCATCATTCATATTTTTAGTCCACCTGAGCAAGGAGATACAATTTTTACAAGAACAAGTCTGCTGACAGAGAATGCTATGCCTTTCTGAAGTGACCTGTCCTCACTCAAAATTCAATAATTCAAGTTCCAGGGCATTATTCTGAGTAATTCCAGTTGCAGAGGATAGCTAAGTCATCTACGGTTCTTTTGGTATATGGGAGGCAGCCTATTTCTTCTTGAGCAGGAAGTTACAGCATCTGCAACAACCAACTGTTTTTCTCTTTGTAAAGGGGCCTGTTTTGATATTTGTTCTTGGCAAAGTAACTCAATCCTCTAATTAATCTTAAGAATGCTCGTGCCTATTGTCAAGCTGATCCCAATATCCATACCATGTCATGGAATAAGAAATGGCAAGGTTTGAGATATTAAAAGCCAGCTCCCCTACACCAACAAAAGCCAGAAAAGAAGAAAAGCATTCTTTCCTTTAATGGCAAAGACAAAGTCCTGATTTGATAAAGTACTTTAGCATTGTTGGTACCATTTAGCAGATGAGCTCGTGATATTTAAGGTGTCGACTGAAAGAAGGAGCCAAAGACAATTAAAACCTTTTGTCCTTGAACCCCAAGCCAAGAAGCATACATCGCCCAAGCCGCAACAAGTTTGTCATTGTCACTAAACCGCCTGTCCCATTTCAAATTTGTTTACTTACTTTTGTTATTTTCCATTCGAAATTGTAAGATATTTAAGTAGCTTGTTTGTTTCCTAAGTTTAATCTTGACCTTAGATACTAGCTTTATAATTAAGGGCCAAGATTAGATCAAAGGTCCTATATAAGGAACCTCCTATGCCTTGTAATAGTCAGACTTTGATGAAATGAAAAAACCAAACCAGAGAAATACTTTCTCCAGTTTAAATCTTTTTAGCTTGAGCATTGCTTCTTGTTAACAAGTCAGGCTTAATAACACTTCTCTAAGTGTTGATTAATCACCTGTGGCAAAGCATAAACAATTCTGTGCTAGGCTGTGAATTGTTTACTCCTTTGTTGTTCATTTAGATTGATATTTACCTGTGCATAGACTGTGGTATTTGTCAACTAATTTCCCTAAATTATTGATCTAATTTCCTGTGCTTGGACTGTGGAAATTGAGTCTTTAATTATATCCTTTATTTGTTGCAAACTTAAACCAGAAAATCAACCACAAAAACATTTCTTTTATCCTTGTTCTGAATCGTATTAAGCTCATGTCTTTGACTGCCTTGAGTAGTCTGTTTATCATACCTTGAGTCCTTGTTTGATCTTGAAACTTTTGTCAGTATCACATTAAGTCTCAATCTTAATTGTGACCAAGTTTCAGAATTTGTGAGGGTTATTAGCTATTTTTTCCACAAATTAGAAGTTCATTGCATTCATCAGAATTTATGAATGTGTCCCATTTCTGCTGCAAGCTTTGTTAAACTCTGAATTATTGTGAACCCCTGGTGTTTACACATCAAATTGGCATCAGAGCCAAGGTTCTAACATAGTTCTTACTTGTGTTAGTCTTGGGGAGACTTTAGCCAAGCAAAAATCAAACTCTTGTCCAAACAAAACCTGTCCAAAAATAACTTTTCCAAACTATTTGTGCTTGCATCTGTTCAGTGTCTTAGTTGATGTTCATACTCATTTGTCATGGAGAAATCAGTGGCCAAAGCATTTTACATTGATGGTTCTTACCAAAGAAAGAATCTTTATGGAAGGGAGCATGCCCTCACCATGAAGAAGCCAGAACTACACCAATGGAACGTCTGGTTGACAGGGAGCGATATTGGGGTATCTGTTGTATATGGGGATCATTCAAACCCACCTCCTGTACTTAACACCAAAGGTATAACACCCATACTTCCTACTTTTGATGGTCAATCCAGTAGAAGTTTTGTCTTATGGTTGTGTGAAATCAAATGTTATTTTTTGAACCAATACATACCTGAGTCAATGAAATGTGAACTGGTTGTGTCATGCTTGAAAGAAGCTGCTTTACTTTGGTATGCCACTCTTAATCTCAAAAGCAAAATGGAAGGGAAGGGAAATATTAGATCTTGGCATAAACTAGAATCCCACATGAGAAAGGAGTTTACTCTTTCTCCCACAATGAGTGAACTACAATCCAGGGGAGAGAACTTAAAACAAAGAACTCTTAAACATCAATAAAATTGCCAAACCTTGTACCAAACCCCTGCCTAACATGAAATCCAAATTGACAAACATCCAAGCCTGTCATGAACCAGAAACAAAAACCATAAAACAGACCAGTTTGAAGATGATTTGTCCACACAACAAAATGAACCCACCTGTGTGCAAGAAGAACTTAACCAGGGAGAAAGTGAAATGTTTTCACTGTCAAGGAGTTGGTCACCTAAGGAAGGACTGTCCTTCCACCAAAACCTCCTTAGAAGCCACTGTTCACTTGACAAAACACCGAGCCCACCGCTTGTGTTGAAAAGAGCATAGCCAACACCACCGAGAGTGAAGGCCTATTGGTTGAGAGCATCTTAGTGAATGAGGAGACTGTTGTGAGTGGAAACATTGAGGATAAAACCTTTATGGAGTCTTGTATTGATGCTGTAGTGAAGAGTAGTGAGTGTGTCATATTAGGAACTCTAACAAGCCTTGTTAAGAGTCCATGCGATGCGATGAGCCTAGAAAGTAGTGCTTACACAGATGAGGACTTGAACCTCACTGAAATTGTGCCTATGAGTGATGCTTGCACAGTTGAGCACTTACACACCATTGAATTTGAGTCAGTGAATGTTCCAAGCCTTGAAAGGAAGGGTATGAACCTTGTCCTTGTCCCTTCAATGGAAAAAGAGCATGGTCGCACCAGATCATTCCGATTGATGCAACACAAACTCTTCAAAACCCTATGTTGAGCACTTATGTCAGTCCATTGGACATTTACATCAACAAGAGACTACATAAATTTTTAAGACTTGATAGGAGTCAATTTCTGACCACACTTAATGGCAAGAAATGTTGGAGTCCAAGTAACAAGGAACAAAACAAACACTCCCATTTTAATTGTTCAAAATTTCCAAGTTTTATACCTCACATCAAACACTGCCCAAATTTCAGTCATGGTTGCTTGAGAAGTCTGAAGTATATTCTTTCAATGCCCCACTTTCATTCTTCCATGCTAAAGAAAATGCAAACCATCTTAGTCCAATTGAGTACAATCCCATACACATTTGAGGCAAAAACTGATCAAAAGAACTGCAACAAGTACAAATTGCCATGGGGCAATGTTGTAAGATGTTTTAAGGAATTTAAAGACCTGAACTTTTATTCTTGGGATCAATCTGTGCTGCCAAGTAGGATTTACATTTCTGAAATGGGAATCCTTATTTATTTAAAGTTGAGATTATTCATTCCAACTGAAAGGGCTCCCTTTGAGATGTGTTGTCCAACTCGGGAACTTTTGAGTTGTGAGAAGTTTCAGGGCCTGAAATATAATTGTTATATCTTGAGTAAGTTGGGAAAGGGACTGGATACTCCTGAAATGTTTATACCCAGTAATTCAAGGTGTAAACCACCTGTTTATGGTGCAATGGGTAACATTAATCACCACTGCCCAGGTATGAATTCTCTGAATTCTGGGGTGAGAGATGTCCCATTTATTTGTGAGGAGTTGTGGGGAACATTAAGATCAGGTTCCGCACCGAATACTGCTGGGAATTTTGCTCACTTGGTCATAAACCTGCTGAGAACACCACACCAAGGCAACAACAATATCTTGGTATTTGATCCAGGAAAAACAAAGGGTGCATGGGTGGATAGTGTTCCAAACACTTATGAAGAAATGTTGGGAACATCAAGTTCAGGGTCCTTACCTGCTGAAGATGGGTTTTCAACTCATCTGGTAATGAGGAAGTTGAGGGACACACCTCAATGCAATGGCGAGGCTAACAATATTTGATCCAGGGATCTTAGGGAATCTTTGGTTTTCTTTTAAACCAACAATCTGAAGCTAAAAATGCTGCTACATTTCAGGAAGGGCAATCCCATGGGTTGACTTGTGAGGAGCTAAGGAGAGTTGAGGAGGAGCACCAGAATCCAAATAATACATTGGAGTTCTTCATTGCAGCTTTGATATGGTTGCTTGCTACATGTTTAATTTGGAAAGTGGCCTGGCAAAGTATGGTGATCATCTCCATCTTGTCTGTCTTGATCATGCCAAGTTCGAGCCCGAGGCTGCCATTTATGTCCCACCCAGGCAGCTCATATTAGTCTTTGATCCAGGGGGAAGGGTGCAACATTTTATCCTTGAACTGAGGAAATTCTTTTTCAACCTCTACCCTCCAGATTTGAGGACAAATCTTTTTCAACCTGGGGTGGTTGCAGCAGGAGCTAGGGGTATGGGTCACTCAATTTTTGTAAGCCAAGGACATGCCAAAGGATGGTGCCAGACAATCCCTCAATTGGATGCACCTAATTTAGTCCAAACCAGCTCAGGGGTCATGAAATACTCCCAACCAGCATCAGATTTCCAGACCAAAGTTCAGATGGCCACATCTGGAGTTTTACTTCACAAAAATTTTTATTTTCTTTATATGGTTAGAATCTTGAGAGAGTCTACTTTCCAATAGAGTTGGAATCAAGAGGGTCTAATGTGTGAATTTTTCAGAAGCAAGCTTCAAAGACTGTCATGCTTCAATGCAACTCATTCTCCTGAAATGACCTACCAGTGTTCAAAAATTAATATCTCAAGATTCACTCACAATTTTTGGTTGATTCTTTTTTGAGATGAAAGCTAACTCCTCTAGCTTTCATTTGAGCCATCATTCATATTTTTAGTCCACCTGAGCAAGGAGATACAATTTTTACAAGAACAAGCTGCTGCACAGGAGAATGCTATGCCTTTCTGAAGTGACCTGTCCTCACTCAAAATTCAATAATTCAAGTTCCAGGGCATTATTCTGAGTAATTCCAGTTGCAGAGGATAGCTAAGTCATCTACGGTTCTTTTGGTATATGGGAGGCAGCCTATTTCTTCTTGAGCGAGGAAGTTACAGCATCTGCAACAACCAACTGTTTCTGCATCTTTAAAGGGGCCTGTTTTGATATTTGTTCTTGGCAAAGTAACTCAATCCTCTAATTAATCTTAAGAATGCTCGTGCCTATTGTCAAGCTGATCCCAATATCCATACCATGTCATGGAATAAGAAATGGCAAGGTTTGAGATATTAAAAGCCAGCTCCCCTACACCAACAAAAGCCAGAAAAGAAGAAAAGCATTCTTTCCTTTAATGGCAAAGACAAAGTCCTGATTTGATAAAGTACTTTAGCATTGTTGGTACCATTTAGCAGATGAGCTCGTGATATTTAAGGTGTCGACTGAAAGAAGGAGCCAAAGACAATTAAAACCTTTTGTCCTTGAACCCCAAGCCAAGAAGCATACATCGCCTTTAGCCGCAACAAGTTGTCATTGTCACTAAACCGCTGTCCCATTTCAAATTTGTTTACTTTTGTTATTTTCCATTCGAAATTGTAAGATATTTAAGTAGCTTGTTTGTTTTCTAAGTTTAATCTTGACCTTAGATACTAGCTTTATAATTAAGGGCCAAGATTAGATCAAAGGTCCTATATAAGGAACCTCCTATGCCTTGTAATAGTCAGACTTTGATGAAATGAAAAAACCAAACCAGAGAAATACTTTCTCCAGTTTAAATCTTTTTAGCTTGAGCATTGCTTCTTGTTAACAAGTCAGGCTTAATAACACTTCTCTAAGTGTTGATTAATCATCTGTGGCAAAGCATAAACAATTCTGTGCTAGGCTGTGAATTGTTTACTCCTTTGTTGTTCATTTAGATTGATATTTACCTGTGCATAGACTGTGGTATTTGTCAACTAATTTCCCTAAATTATTGATCTAATTTCCTGTGCTTGGACTGTGGAAATTGAGTCTTTAATTATATCCTTTATTTGTTGCAAACTTAAACCAGAAAATCAACCACAAAAACATTTCTTTTATCCTTGTTCTGAATCGTATTAAGCTCATGTGTTGACCTTGAGTAGTCTGTTTATCATACCTTGAGTCCTTGTTTGATCTTGAAACTTTTGTCAGTATCACATTAAGTCTCAATCTTAATTGTGACCAAGTTTCAGAATTTGTGAGGGTTATTAGCTATTTTTTCCACAAATTAGAAGTTCATTGCATTCATCAGAATTTATGAATGTGTCCCATTTCTGCTGCAAGCTTTGTTAAACTCTGAATTATTGTGAACCCCTGGTGTTTACACATCAAATTGGCATCAGAGCCAAGGTTCTAACATAGTTCTTACTTGTGTTAGTCTTGGGGAGACTTTAGCCAAGCAAAAATCAAACTCTTGTCCAAACAAAACCTGTCCAAAAATAACTTTTCCAAACTATTTGTGCTTGCATCTGTTCAGTGTCTTAGTTGATGTTCATACTCATTTGTCATGGAGAAATCAGTGGCCAAAGCATTTTACATTGATGGTTCTTACCAAAGAAAGAATCTTTATGGAAGGGAGCATGCCCTCACCATGAAGAAGCCAGGAACTACACCAATGGAACGTCTGGTTGACAGGAGCAGTATTGGGGTATCTGTTGTATATGGGGATCATTCAAACCCACCTCCTGTACTTAACACCAAAGGTATAACACCCATACTTCCTACTTTTGATGGTCAATCCAGTAGAAGTTTTGTCTTATGGTTGTGTGAAATCAAATGTTATTTTTTGAACCAATACATACCTGAGTCAATGAAATGTGAACTGGTTGTGTCATGCTTGAAAGAAGCTGCTTTACTTTGGTATGCCACTCTTAATCTCAAAAGCAAAATGGAAGGGAAGGGAAATATTAGATCTTGGCATAAACTAGAATCCCACATGAGAAAGGAGTTTACTCTTTCTCCCACAATGAGTGAACTACAATCCAGGGGAGAGAACTTAAAACAGCAACTCTTAAACATCAATAAAATTGCCAAACCTTGTACCAAACCCCTGCCTAACATGAAATCCAAATTGACAAACATCCAAGCCTGTCATGAACCAGAAACAAAAACCATAAAACAGACCAGTTTGAAGATGATTTGTCCACACAACAAAATGAACCCACCTGTGTGCAAGAAGAACTTAACCAGGGAGAAAGTGAAATGTTTTCACTGTCAAGGAGTTGGTCACCTAAGGAAGGACTGTCCTTCCACCAAAACCTCCTTAGAAGCCACCTGTTCACTTGACAAAACACCTGAGCCCACTGCTTGTGTTGAAAAGAGCATAGCCAACACCACTAAGAGTGAAGGCCTATTGGTTGAGAGCATCTTAGTGAATGAGGAGACTGTTGTGAGTGGAAACATTGAGGATAAAACCTTTATGGAGTCTTGTATTGATGCTGTAGTGAAGAGTAGTGAGTGTGTCATATTAGGAACTCTAACAAGCCTTGTTAAGAGTCCATGCGATGCGATGAGCCTAGAAAGTAGTTCTTACACAGATGAGGACTTGAACCTCACTGAAATTGTGCCTATGAGTGATGCTTGCACAGTTGAGCACTTACACACCATTGAATTTGAGTCAGTGAATGTTCCAAGCCTTGAAAGGAAGGGTATGAACCTTGTCCTTGTCCCTTCAATGGAAAAAGAGCATGGTCGCACCAAAGATCATTCCGTTGATGCAACACAAACTCTTCAAAACCCTATGTTGAGCACTTATGTCAGTCCATTGGACATTTACATCAACAAGAGACTACATAAATTTTTAAGACTTGATAGGAGTCAATTTCTGACCACACTTAATGGCAAGAAATGTTGGAGTCCAAGTAACAAGGAACAAAACAAACACTCCCATTTTAATTGTTCAAAATTTCCAAGTTTTATACCTCACATCAAACACTGCCCAAATTTCAGTCATGGTTGCTTGAGAAGTCTGAAGTATATTCTTTCAATGCCCCACTTTCATTCTTCCATGCTAAAGAAAATGCAAACCATCTTAGTCCAATTGAGTACAATCCCATATACATTTGAGGCAAAAACCGATCAAAAGAATCGCAACAAGTACAAATTGCCATGGGGCAATGTTGTAAGATGTTTTAAGGAATTTAAAGACCTGAACTTTTATTCTTGGGATCAATCTGTGCTGCCAAGTAGGATTTACATTTCTGAAATGGGAATCCTTATTTATTTAAAGTTGAGATTATTCATTCCAACTGAAAGGGCTCCCTTTGAGATGTGTTGTCCAACTCGGGAACTTTTGAGTTGTGAGAAGTTTCAGGGCCTGAAATATAATTGTTATATCTTGAGTAAGTTGGGAAAGGGACTGGATACTCCTGAAATGTTTATACCCGAAATTCAAGGTGTAAACCACCTGTTTATGGTGCAATGGGTAACATTAATCACCACTGCCCAGGTATGAATTCTCTGAATTCTGGGGTGAGAGATGTCCCATTTATTTGTGAGGAGTTGTGGGGAACATTAAGATCAGGTTCCGCACCGAATACTGCTGGGAATTTTGCTCACTTGGTCATAAACCTGCTGAGAACACCACACCAAGGCAACAACAATATCTTGGTATTTGATCCAGGAAAAACAAAGGGTGCATGGGTGGATAGTGTTCCAAACACTTATGAAGAAATGTTGGGAACATCAAGTTCGGGGTCCTTACCTGCTGAAGATGGGTTTTCAACTCATCCGTAATGAGGAAGTTGAGGGACACACCTCAATGCAATGGCAGGCTAACAATATTTGATCCGGGATCTTAGGGAATCTTTGGTTTTCTTTTAAACCAACAATCTGAAGCTAAAAATGCTGCTACATTTCAGGAAGGGCAATCCCATGGGTTGACTTGTGAGGAGCTAAGGAGAGTTGAGGAGGAGCACCAGAATCCAAATAATACATTGGAGTTCTTCATTGCAGCTTTGATATGGTTGCTTGCTACATGTTTAATTTGGAAAGTGGCCTGGCAAAGTATGGTGATCATCTCCATCTTGTCTGTGCTGATCATGCCAAGTTCTGAGCCTGAGGCTGCCATTTATGTCCCACCCAGGCAGCTCATATTAGTCTTTGATCCGGGGGAAGGGTGCAACATTTTATCCTTGAACCGAGGAAATTCTTTTTCAACCTCTACCCTCCGGTTTGAGGACAAATCTTTTTCAACCTGGGGTGGTTGCAGCAGGAGCTAGGGGTATGGGTCACTCAATTTTTGTAAGCCAAGGACATGCCAAAGGATGGTGCCAGACAATCCCTCAATTGGATGCACCTAATTTAGTCCAAACCAGCTCGGGGTCATGAAATACTCCCAACCAAAGATCGATTTCCAGGACCAAAGTTCGGATGGCCACATCTGGAGTTTTACTTCACAAAAATTTTTATTTTCTTTATATGGTTAGAATCTTGAGAGAGTCTACTTTCCAATAGAGTTGGAATCAAGAGGGTCTAATGTGTGAATTTTTCAGAAGCAAGCTTCAAAGACCTCATGCTTCAATGCAACTCATTCCTGAAAATGACCTACCAGTGTTCAAAAATTAATATCTCAAGATTCACTCACAATTTTTGGTTGATTCTTTTTTGAGATGAAAGCTAACTCCTCTAGCTTTCATTTGAGCCATCATTCATATTTTTAGTCCACCTGAGCAAGGAGATACAATTTTTACAAGAACAAGTCAGTCCGCACAGAGAATGCTATGCCTTTCTGAAGTGACCTGTCCTCACTCAAAATTCAATAATTCAAGTTCCAGGGCATTATTCTGAGTAATTCCAGTTGCAGAGGATAGCTAAGTCATCTACGGTTCTTTTGGTATATGGGAGGCAGCCTATTTCTTCTTGAGCAGGAAGTTACAGCATCTGCAACAACCAACTGTTTCTGCATCTTTGTAAAGGGGCCTGTTTTGATATTTGTTCTTGGCAAAGTAACTCAATCCTCTAATTAATCTTAAGAATGCTCGTGCCTATTGTCAAGCTGATCCCAATATCCATACCATGTCATGGAATAAGAAATGGCAAGGTTTGAGATATTAAAAGCCAGCTCCCTACACCAACAAAAGCCGAGAAAAAGAAGAAAAGCATTCTTTCCTTTAATGGCAAAGACAAAGTCCTGATTTGATAAAGTACTTTAGCATTGTTGGTACCATTTAGCAGATGAGCTCGTGATATTTAAGGTGTCGACTGAAAGAAGGAGCCAAAGACAATTAAAACCTTTTGTCCTTGAACCCCAAGCCAAGAAGCATACACTGCCCAAGCTGCAACAAGCTGTCATTGTCACTAAACTGCCTGTCCCATTTCAGCTGTTTACTTTTGTTATTTTCCATTCGAAATTGTAAGATATTTAAGTAGCTTGTTTGTTTCCTAAGTTTAATCTTGACCTTAGATACTAGCTTTATAATTAAGGGCCAAGATTAGATCAAAGGTCCTATATAAGGAACCTCCTATGCCTTGTAATAGTCAGACTTTGATGAAATGAAAAAACCAAACCAGAGAAATACTTTCTCCAGTTTAAATCTTTTTAGCTTGAGCATTGCTTCTTGTTAACAAGTCAGGCTTAATAACACTTCTCTAAGTGTTGATTAATCACCTGTGGCAAAGCATAAACAATTCTGTGCTAGGCTGTGAATTGTTTACTCCTTTGTTGTTCATTTAGATTGATATTTACCTGTGCATAGACTGTGGTATTTGTCAACTAATTTCCCTAAATTATTGATCTAATTTCCTGTGCTTGGACTGTGGAAATTGAGTCTTTAATTATATCCTTTATTTGTTGCAAACTTAAACCAAAATCAACCACAAAACATTTCTTTTATCCTTGTTCTGAATCGTATTAAGCTCATGTCTTGTTGCCTTGAGTAGTCTGTTTATCATACCTTGAGTCCTTGTTTGATCTTGAAACTTTTGTCAGTATCACATTAAGTCTCAATCTTAATTGTGACCAAGTTTCAGAATTTGTGAGGGTTATTAGCTATTTTTTCCACAAATTAGAAGTTCATTGCATTCATCAGAATTTATGAATGTGTCCCATTTCTGCTGCAAGCTTTGTTAAACTCTGAATTATTGTGAACCCCTGGTGTTTACACATCAAATTGGCATCAGAGCCAAGGTTCTAACATAGTTCTTACTTGTGTTAGTCTTGGGGAGACTTTAGCCAAGCAAAAATCAAACTCTTGTCCAAACAAAACCTGTCCAAAAATAACTTTTCCAAACTATTTGTGCTTGCATCTGTTCGATGTCTTAGTTGATGTTCATACTCATTTGTCATGGAGAAATCAGTGGCCAAAGCATTTTACATTGATGGTTCTTACCAAAGAAAGAATCTTTATGGAAGGGAGCATGCCCTCACCATGAAGAAGCCAGGAACTACACCAATGGAACGTCTGGTTGACAGGAGCGATATTGGGGTATCTCATTGTATATGGGGATCATTCAAACCCACCTCCTGTACTTAACACCAAAGGTATAACACCCATACTTCCTACTTTTGATGGTCAATCCAGTAGAAGTTTTGTCTTATGGTTGTGTGAAATCAAATGTTATTTTTTGAACCAATACATACCTGAGTCAATGAAATGTGAACTGGTTGTGTCATGCTTGAAAGAAGCTGCTTTACTTTGGTATGCCACTCTTAATCTCAAAAGCAAAATGGAAGGGAAGGGAAATATTAGATCTTGGCATAAACTAGAATCCCACATGAGAAAGGAGTTTACTCTTTCTCCCACAATGAGTGAACTACAATCCAGGGGAGAGAACTTAAAACAGCAACTCTTAAACATCAATAAAATTGCCAAACCTTGTACCAAACCCCTGCCTAACATGAAATCCAAATTGACAAACATCCAAGCCTGTCATGAACCAGAAACAAAAACCATAAAACAGACCAGTTTGAAGATGATTTGTCCACACAACAAAATGAACCCACCTGTGTGCAAGAAGAACTTAACCAGGGAGAAAGTGAAATGTTTTCACTGTCAAGGAGTTGGTCACCTAAGGAAGGACTGTCCTTCCACCAAAACCTCCTTAGAAGCCACCTGTTCACTTGACAAAACACCTGAGCCCACTGCTTGTGTTGAAAAGAGCATAGCCAACACCACTGAGAGTGAAGGCCTATTGGTTGAGAGCAGCTTAGTGAATGAGGAGACTGTTGTGAGTGGAAACATTGAGGATAAAACCTTTATGGAGTCTTGTATTGATGCTGTAGTGAAGAGTAGTGAGTGTGTCATATTAGGAACTCTAACAAGCCTTGTTAAGAGTCCATGCGATGCAGTGAGCCTAGAAAGTAGTGCTTACACAGATGAGGACTTGAACCTCACTGAAATTGTGCCTATGAGTGATGCTTGCACAGTTGAGCACTTACACACCATTGAATTTGAGTCAGTGAATGTTCCAAGCCTTGAAAGGAAGGGTATGAACCTTGTCCTTGTCCCTTCAATGGAAAAAGAGCATGGTCGCACCAAAGATCATTCCGATTGATGCAACACAAACTCTTCAAAACCCTATGTTGAGCACTTATGTCAGTCCATTGGACATTTACATCAACAAGAGACTACATAAATTTTTAAGACTTGATAGGAGTCAATTTCTGACCACACTTAATGGCAAGAAATGTTGGAGTCCAAGTAACAAGGAACAAAACAAACACTCCCATTTTAATTGTTCAAAATTTCCAAGTTTTATACCTCACATCAAACACTGCCCAAATTTCAGTCATGGTTGCTTGAGAAGTCTGAAGTATATTCTTTCAATGCCCCACTTTCATTCTTCCATGCTAAAGAAAATGCAAACCATCTTAGTCCAATTGAGTACAATCCCATACACATTTGAGGCAAAAACTGATCAAAAGAATCAGAATAAGTACAAATTGCCATGGGGCAATGTTGTAAGATGTTTTAAGGAATTTAAAGACCTGAACTTTTATTCTTGGGATCAATCTGTCTGCCCAGTAGGATTTACATTTCTGAAATGGGAATCCTTATTTATTTAAAGTTGAGATTATTCATTCCAACTGAAAGGGCTCCCTTTGAGATGTGTTGTCCAACTCGGGAACTTTTGAGTTGTGAGAAGTTTCAGGGCCTGAAATATAATTGTTATATCTTGAGTAAGTTGGGAAAGGGACTGGATACTCCTGAAATGTTTATACCCAGTAATTCAAGGTGTAAACCACCTGTTTATGGTGCAATGGGTAACATTAATCACCATTTGCCCAGGTATGAATTCTCTGAATTCTGGGGTGAGAGATGTCCCATTTATTTGTGAGGAGTTGTGGGGAACATTAAGATCAGGTTCCGCACCGAATACTGCTGGGAATTTTGCTCACTTGGTCATAAACCTGCGCCGAGAACACCACACCAAGGCAACAACAATATCTTGGTATTTGATCCAGGAAAAACAAAGGGTGCATGGGTGGATAGTGTTCCAAACACTTATGAAGAAATGTTGGGAACATCAAGTTCAGGGTCCTTACCTGCTGAAGATGGGTTTTCAACTCATCCGTAATGAGGAAGTTGAGGGACACACCTCAATGCAATGGCAGGCTAACAATATTTGATCCAGGATCTTAGGGAATCTTGGTTTTCTTTTAAACCAACAATCTGAAGCTAAAAATGCTGCTACATTTCAGGAAGGGCAATCCCATGGGTTGACTTGTGAGGAGCTAAGGAGAGTTGAGGAGGAGCACCAGAATCCAAATAATACATTGGAGTTCTTCATTGCAGCTTTGATATGGTTGCTTGCTACATGTTTAATTTGGAAAGTGGCCTGGCAAAGTATGGTGATCATCTCCATCTTGTCTGTGCTGATCATGCCAAGTTCTGAGCCTGAGGCTGCCATTTATGTCCCACCCAGGCAGCTCATATTAGTCTTTGATCCAGGGGGAAGGGTGCAACATTTTATCCTTGAACTGAGGAAATTCTTTTTCAACCTCTACCCTCCAGATTTGAGGACAAATCTTTTTCAACCTGGGGTGGTTGCAGCAGGAGCTAGGGGTATGGGTCACTCAATTTTTGTAAGCCAAGGACATGCCAAAGGATGGTGCCAGACAATCCCTCAATTGGATGCACCTAATTTAGTCCAAACCAGCTCAGGGGTCATGAAATACTCCCAACCAGCATCAGATTTCCAGACCAAAGTTCAGATGGCCACATCTGGAGTTTTACTTCACAAAAATTTTTATTTTCTTTATATGGTTAGAATCTTGAGAGAGTCTACTTTCCAATAGAGTTGGAATCAAGAGGGTCTAATGTGTGAATTTTTCAGAAGCAAGCTTCAAAGACTGTCATGCTTCGAATGCAACTCATTCCTGAAAATGACCTACCAGTGTTCAAAAATTAATATCTCAAGATTCACTCACAATTTTTGGTTGATTCTTTTTTGAGATGAAAGCTAACTCCTCTAGCTTTCATTTGAGCCATCATTCATATTTTTAGTCCACCTGAGCAAGGAGATACAATTTTTACAAGAACAAGTCTGCACAGAGAATGCTATGCCTTTCTGAAGTGACCTGTCCTCACTCAAAATTCAATAATTCAAGTTCCAGGGCATTATTCTGAGTAATTCCAGTTGCAGAGGATAGCTAAGTCATCTACGGTTCTTTTGGTATATGGGAGGCAGCCTATTTCTTCTTGAGCAGGAAGTTACAGCATCTGCAACAACCAACTGTTTCCTCATCTTTAAAAAGGGCCTGTTTTGATATTTGTTCTTGGCAAAGTAACTCAATCCTCTAATTAATCTTAAGAATGCTCGTGCCTATTGTCAAGCTGATCCCAATATCCATACCATGTCATGGAATAAGAAATGGCAAGGTTTGAGATATTAAAAGCCAGCTCCCTACACCAACAAAAGCCGAAAAAGAAGAAAAGCATTCTTTCCTTTAATGGCAAAGACAAAGTCCTGATTTGATAAAGTACTTTAGCATTGTTGGTACCATTTAGCAGATGAGCTCGTGATATTTAAGGTGTCGACTGAAAGAAGGAGCCAAAGACAATTAAAACCTTTTGTCCTTGAACCCCAAGCCAAGAAGCATACACGCCCAAGTTGCAACAAGTCGTCATTGTCACTAAACCGCTGTCCCATTTCAAATTGTTTACTTTTGTTATTTTCCATTCGAAATTGTAAGATATTTAAGTAGCTTGTTTGTTTCCTAAGTTTAATCTTGACCTTAGATACTAGCTTTATAATTAAGGGCCAAGATTAGATCAAAGGTCCTATATAAGGAACCTCCTATGCCTTGTAATAGTCAGACTTTGATGAAATGAAAAAACCAAACCAGAGAAATACTTTCTCCAGTTTAAATCTTTTTAGCTTGAGCATTGCTTCTTGTTAACAAGTCAGGCTTAATAACACTTCTCTAAGTGTTGATTAATCACCTGTGGCAAAGCATAAACAATTCTGTGCTAGGCTGTGAATTGTTTACTCCTTTGTTGTTCATTTAGATTGATATTTACCTGTGCATAGACTGTGGTATTTGTCAACTAATTTCCCTAAATTATTGATCTAATTTCCTGTGCTTGGACTGTGGAAATTGAGTCTTTAATTATATCCTTTATTTGTTGCAAACTTAAACCAGAAAATCAACCACAAAAACATTTCTTTTATCCTTGTTCTGAACTGTATTAAGCTCATGTGCTGACTGCCTTGAGTAGTCTGTTTATCATACCTTGAGTCCTTGTTTGATCTTGAAACTTTTGTCAGTATCACATTAAGTCTCAATCTTAATTGTGACCAAGTTTCAGAATTTGTGAGGGTTATTAGCTATTTTTTCCACAAATTAGAAGTTCATTGCATTCATCAGAATTTATGAATGTGTCCCATTTCTGCTGCAAGCTTTGTTAAACTCTGAATTATTGTGAACCCCTGGTGTTTACACATCAAATTGGCATCAGAGCCAAGGTTCTAACATAGTTCTTACTTGTGTTAGTCTTGGGGAGACTTTAGCCAAGCAAAAATCAAACTCTTGTCCAAACAAAACCTGTCCAAAAATAACTTTTCCAAACTATTTGTGCTTGCATCTGTTCAGTGTCTTAGTTGATGTTCATACTCATTTGTCATGGAGAAATCAGTGGCCAAAGCATTTTACATTGATGGTTCTTACCAAAGAAAGAATCTTTATGGAAGGGAGCATGCCCTCACCATGAAGAAGCCAGGAACTACACCAATGGAACGTCTGGTTGACAGAGCGATATTGGGGTATCTGTTGTATATGGGGATCATTCAAACCCACCTCCTGTACTTAACACCAAAGGTATAACACCCATACTTCCTACTTTTGATGGTCAATCCAGTAGAAGTTTTGTCTTATGGTTGTGTGAAATCAAATGTTATTTTTTGAACCAATACATACCTGAGTCAATGAAATGTGAACTGGTTGTGTCATGCTTGAAAGAAGTCGCTTTACTTTGGTATGCCACTCTTAATCTCAAAAGCAAAATGGAAGGGAAGGGAAATATTAGATCTTGGCATAAACTAGAATCCCACATGAGAAAGGAGTTTACTCTTTCTCCCACAATGAGTGAACTACAATCCAGGGGAGAGAACTTAAAACAGCAACTCTTAAACATCAATAAAATTGCCAAACCTTGTACCAAACCCCTGCCTAACATGAAATCCAAATTGACAAACATCCAAGCCTGTCATGAACCAGAAACAAAAACCATAAAACAGACCAGTTTGAAGATGATTTGTCCACACAACAAAATGAACCCACCTGTGTGCAAGAAGAACTTAACCAGGGAGAAAGTGAAATGTTTTCACTGTCAAGGAGTTGGTCACCTAAGGAAGGACTGTCCTTCCACCAAAACCTCCTTAGAAGCCACCTGTTCACTTGACAAAACACCTGAGCCCACTGCTTGTGTTGAAAAGAGCATAGCCAACACCACTGAGAGTGAAGGCCTATTGGTTGAGAGCAGCTTAGTGAATGAGGAGACTGTTGTGAGTGGAAACATTGAGGATAAAACCTTTATGGAGTCTTGTATTGATGCTGTAGTGAAGAGTAGTGAGTGTGTCATATTAGGAACTCTAACAAGCCTTGTTAAGAGTCCATGCGATGCAGTGAGCCTAGAAAGTAGTGCTTACACAGATGAGGACTTGAACCTCACTGAAATTGTGCCTATGAGTGATGCTTGCACAGTTGAGCACTTACACACCATTGAATTTGAGTCAGTGAATGTTCCAAGCCTTGAAAGGAAGGGTATGAACCTTGTCCTTGTCCCTTCAATGGAAAAAGAGCATGGTCGCACCAGCATCATTCCAGTTGATGCAACACAAACTCTTCAAAACCCTATGTTGAGCACTTATGTCAGTCCATTGGACATTTACATCAACAAGAGACTACATAAATTTTTAAGACTTGATAGGAGTCAATTTCTGACCACACTTAATGGCAAGAAATGTTGCAGTCCAAGTAACAAGGAACAAAACAAACACTCCCATTTTAATTGTTCAAAATTTCCAAGTTTTATACCTCACATCAAACACTGCCCAAATTTCAGTCATGGTTGCTTGAGAAGTCTGAAGTATATTCTTTCAATGCCCCACTTTCATTCTTCCATGCTAAAGAAAATGCAAACCATCTTAGTCCAATTGAGTACAATCCCATACACATTTGAGGCAAAAACGATCAAAAGAATCGCAACAAGTACAAATTGCCATGGGGCAATGTTGTAAGATGTTTTAAGGAATTTAAAGACACGAACTTTTATTCTTGGGATCAATATGTGCTGCCAAGTAGGATTTACATTTCTGAAATGGGAATCCTTATTTATTTAAAGTTGAGATTATTCATTCCAACTGAAAGGGCTCCCTTTGAGATGTGTTGTCCAACTCGGGAACTTTTGAGTTGTGAGAAGTTTCAGGGCCTGAAATATAATTGTTATATCTTGAGTAAGTTGGGAAAGGGACTGGATACTCCTGAAATGTTTATACCCGTAATTCAAGGTGTAAACCACCTTTATGGTGCAATGGGTAACATTAATCACCACTTTGCCCAGGTATGAATTCTCTCGAATTCTGGGTGAGAGATGTCCCATTTATTTGTGAGGAGTTGTGGGGAACATTAAGATCAGGTTCCGCACCGAATACTGCTGGGAATTTTGCTCACTTGGTCATAAACCTGCTGAGAACACCACACCAAGGCAACAACAATATCTTGGTATTTGATCCAGGAAAAACAAAGGGTGCATGGGTGGATAGTGTTCCAAACACTTAATGAAGAAATGTTGGGAACATCAAGTTCAGGGTCCTTACCTGCTGAAGATGGGTTTTCAACTCATCTGGTAATGAGGAAGTTGAGGGACACACCTCAATGCAATGGCAGCTAACAATATTTGATCCAGGGATCTTAGGGAATCTTTGGTTTTCTTTTAAACCAACAATCTGAAGCTAAAAATGCTGCTACATTTCAGGAAGGGCAATCCCATGGGTTGACTTGTGAGGAGCTAAGGAGAGTTGAGGAGGAGCACCAGAATCCAAATAATACATTGGAGTTCTTCATTGCAGCTTTGATATGGTTGCTTGCTACATGTTTAATTTGGAAAGTGGCCTGGCAAAGTATGGTGATCATCTCCATCTTGTCTGTCTTGATCATGCCAAGTTCTGAGCCTGAGGCTGCCATTTATGTCCCACCCAGGCAGCTCATATTAGTCTTTGATCCAGGGGGAAGGGTGCAACATTTTATCCTTGAACTCGAGGAAATTCTTTTTCAACCTCTACCCTCCGATTGAGGACAAATCTTTTTCAACCTGGGGTGGTTGCGGCGGGAGCTAGGGGTATGGGTCACTCAATTTTTGTAAGCCAAGGACATGCCAAAGGATGGTGCCAGACAATCCCTCAATTGGATGCACCTAATTTAGTCCAAACCAGCTCGGGGTCATGAAATACTCCCAACCAAAGATCGATTTCCGGACCAAAGTTCGGATGGCCACATCTGGAGTTTTACTTCACAAAAATTTTTATTTTCTTTATATGGTTAGAATCTTGAGAGAGTCTACTTTCCAATAGAGTTGGAATCAAGAGGGTCTAATGTGTGAATTTTTCAGAAGCAAGCTTCAAAGACTGTCATGCTTCGAATGCAACTCATTCCTGAAAATGACCTACCAGTGTTCAAAAATTAATATCTCAAGATTCACTCACAATTTTTGGTTGATTCTTTTTTGAGATGAAAGCTAACTCCTCTAGCTTTCATTTGAGCCATCATTCATATTTTTAGTCCACCTGAGCAAGGAGATACAATTTTTACAAGAACAAGTCACCGCACAGAGAATGCTATGCCTTTCTGAAGTGACCTGTCCTCACTCAAAATTCAATAATTCAAGTTCCAGGGCATTATTCTGAGTAATTCCAGTTGCAAAGGATAGCTAAGTCATCTACGGTTCTTTTGGTATATGGGAGGCAGCCTATTTCTTCTTGAGCAGGAAGTTACAGCATCTGCAACAACCAACTGTTTCTCGTGCATACTTTGTAAAGGGGCCTGTTTTGATATTTGTTCTTGGCAAAGTAACTCAATCCTCTAATTAATCTTAAGAATGCTCGTGCCTATTGTCAAGCTGATCCCAATATCCATACCATGTCATGGAATAAGAAATGGCAAGGTTTGAGATATTAAAAGCCAGCTCCCCTACACCAACAAAAGCCTGAAAAGAAGAAAAGCATTCTTTCCTTTAATGGCAAAGACAAAGGCCTGATTTGATAAAGTACTTTAGCATTGTTGGTACCATTTAGCAGATGAGCTCGTGATATTTGAGGTGTCGACTGAAAGAAGGAGCCAAAGACAATTAAAACCTTTTGTCCTTGAACCCCAAGCCAAGAAGCATACACGCCTAAGTCGCAACAAGTTGTCATTGTCACTAAACTGCTGTCCCATTTCATTTCAAGTTTACTTTTGTTATTTTCCATTCGAAATTGTAAGATATTTAAGTAGCTTGTTTGTTTCCTAAGTTTAATCTTGACCTTAGATACTAGCTTTAGAATTAAGGGCCAAGATTAGATCAAAGGTCCTATATAAGGAACCTCCTATGCCTTGTAATAGTCAGACTTTGATGAAATGAAAAAACCAAACCAGAGAAATACTTTCTCCAGTTTAAATCTTCTTAGCTTGAGCATTGCTTCTTGTTAACAAGTCAGGCTTAATAACACTTCTCTAAGTGTTGATTAATCACCTGTGGCAAAGCATAAACAATTATGTGCTAGGCTGTGAATTGTTTACTCCTTTGTTGTTCATTTAGATTGATATTTACCTGTGCATAGACTGTGGTATTTGTCAACTAATTTCCCTAAATTATTGATCTAATTTCCTGTGCTTGGACTGTGGAAATTGAATCTTTAATTATATCCTTTATTTGTTGCAAACTTAAACCAGAAAATCAACCACAAAAACATTTCTTTTATCCTTGTTCTGAACTGTATTAAGCTCATGTGCTGACTGCCTTGAGTAGTCTGTTTATCATACCTTGAGTCCTTGTTTGATCTTGAAACTTTTATCAGTATCACATTAAGTCTCAATCTTAATTGTGACCAAGTTTCGGAATTTGTGAGGGTTATTAGCTATTTTTTCCACAAATTAGAAGTTCATTGCATTCATCAGAATTTATGAATGTGTCCCATTTCTGCTGCAAGCTTTGTTAAACTCTGAATTATTGTGAACCCCTGGTGTTTACACATCAATGAACAAGGACAAATGGTTCACACAACGAGTCACAAGGACTAATTAACAAGGACAAATGATTCACACAACGAGTCACAAGGACTAATGAAATAGGACAAATGATTCACACAACGAGTCACAAGGACTAATGAACAAGGACAAATAATTCACACAACGACTGACAATGACTAATGAACAAGGACAAATGGTTCACACAACAAGTCAAAGGGACTTATTAACAAGGACAAATGATTCACACAATGAGTCACAAGGACTACTGAAATAGGACAAATGATTCACACAACGAGTCACAAGGACTAATGAACAAGGACAAATAATTCACACAACGACTAACAATGACTAATGAACAAGGACAAATGGTTCACACAACAAGTCAAAGGGACTTATTAACAAGGACAAATGATTCACACAACGAGTCACAAGGACTAATGAAATAGGACAAATGATTCACACAACGAGTCACAAGGACTAATGAACAAGGACAAATAATTCACACAACGACTAACAATGACTAATGAACAAGGACAAATGGTTCACACAAGGAGTCACAAGGACTAATGAACAAGGACAAATAATTCACACAACGACTCACAATGACTAATGAACAAGGACAAATGGTTCACACAACGAGTCAAAGGGACTTAATAACAAGGACAAATGATTCACACAACGAGTCACAAGGACTAATGAAATAGGACAAATGATTCACACAATGACTCACAAGGACTAATTAACAAGGACAAATGATTCACACAATATGTCAAAGGGACTAATTAACAACGACAAATGATTCACACAACTAGTCAAAGGGACTTAATAACAAGGACAAATGATTCACACAACGAGTCACAAGGACTAATGAAATAGGACAAATGATTCACACAACGAATCACAAGGACTAATGAACAAGGAGAAATAATTCACACAACGACTCACAATGACTAATGAACAAGGACAAATGGTTCACACAACGAGTCAAAGGGACTTAATAACAAGGACAAATGATTCACACAACGAGTCACAAGGACTAATGAAATAGGACAAATGAGTCACACAACGACTCACAAGGACTAATTAACAAGGACAAATGATTCACACAACATGTCAAAGGGACTAATTAACAAGGACAAATGATTCACACAACGAGTCAAAGGGACTTAATAACAAGGACAAATGATTCACATAACGAGTCACAAGGACTAATGAAATAGGACAAATGATTCAAACAACGAATCACAATGACTAATGAACAAGGACAAATAATTCACACAACGAGTCACAATGACTAATGAACAAGGACAAATGGTTCACACAACGTGTCTTAGGGACTTATGTTAAAGTACAAATGATTCACACAACGAGTCACAAGGACTAATGAAATAGGACAAATGATTCACACAACGAGTCACAAGGACTAATGAACAAGGACAAATAATTCACACAACGACAGACAATGACTAATGAACAAGGACAAATGGTTCACACAACAAGTCAAAGGGACTTATTAACAAGGACAAATGATTCACACAACGAGTCACAAGGACTAATGAAATAGGACAAATGATTCACACAACGAGTCACAAGGACAAATGAACTAGGACAAATATTTCACACAACGAGTCACAATGACTAATGAACAAGGACAAATGGTTCACACAACGAGTCACAAGGACTAATTAACAAGGACAAATGATTCACACAACGAGTCACAAGGACTAATGAAATAGGACAAATGATTCACACAACGAATCACAAGGACTAATGAACAAGGACAAATAATTCACACAACGAGTCACAATGACTAATGAACAAGGACAAATGGTTCACACAACAAGTCAAAGGGACTTATTAACAAGGACAAATGATTCACACAACGAGTCACAAGGACTAATTAACAAGGACAAATGATTCACACAACGAGTCAAAGGACTAATGAACAAGGACAAATGATTCACACAACGAGTCACAAGGACTAATGAAATAGGACAAATGGTTCACACAACGAATCACAAGGACTAATGAACAAGGACAAATAATTCACACAACGACTCACAATGACTAATGAACAAGGACAAATGGTTCACACAACGAGTCAAAGGGACTTAATAACAAGGACAAATGATTTACACAACGAGTCACAAGGACTAATGAAATAGGACAAATGATTCACACAACGACTCACAAGGACTAATTAACAAGGACAAATGATTCACACAACATGTCAAAGGGACTAATTAACAAGGACAAATGATTCACACAACGAGTCAAAGGGACTTAATAACAAGGACAAATGATTCACACAACGAGTCACAAGGACTAATGAAATAGGACAAATGATTCACACAATGAATCACAAGGACTAATGAACAAGGACAAATAATTCACACTACGAGTCACAATGACTAATGAACAAGGACAAATGGTTCACAGAACGTGTCAAAGGGACTTATTAACAAGTACAAATTATTCACACAACGAGTCACAAGGACTAATGAAATAGGACAAATGAGTCACACAACGACTCACAAGGACTAATTAACAAGGACAAATGATTCACACAACATGTCAAAGGGACTAATTAACAAGGACAAATGGTTCACACAACGAGTCAAAGGGACTTAATAACAAGGACAAATGATTCACACAACGAGTCACAAGGACTAATGAAATAGGACAAATGATTCACACAATGACTCACAAGGACTAATTAACAAGGACAAATGATTCACACAACATGTCAAAGGGACTAATTAACAACGACAAATGATTCACACAACGAGTCAAAGGGACTTAATAACAAGGACAAATTATTCACACAACGAGTCACAAGGACTAATGAAATAGGACAAATGATTCACACAACGAGTCACAAGGACTAATGAACAAGGACAAATAATTCACACAACGACTGACAATGACTAATGAACAAGGAGAAATGGTTCACACAACGAGTCACAAGGACTAATGAAATAGGACAAATGATTCACACAATGACTCACAAGGACTAATTAACAAGGACAAATGATTCACACAATATGTCAAAGGGACTAATTAACAACGACAAATGATTCACACAACTAGTCAAAGGGACTTAATAACAAGGACAAATGATTCACACAACGAGTCACAAGGACTAATGAAATAGGACAAATGATTCACACAACGAATCACAAGGACTAATGAACAAGGAGAAATAATTCACACAACGACTCACAATGACTAATGAACAAGGACAAATGGTTCACACAACGAGTCAAAGGGACTTAATAACAAGGACAAATGATTCACACAACGAGTCACAAGGACTAATGAAATAGGACAAATGATTCACACAACGACTCACAAGGACTAATTAACAAGGACAAATGATTCACACAACATGTCAAAGGGACTAATTAACAAGGACAAATGATTCACACAACGAGTCAAAGGGACTTAATAACAAGGACAAATGATTCACATAACGAGTCACAAGGACTAATGAAATAGGACAAATGATTCAAACAACGAATCACAATGACTAATGAACAAGGACAAATAATTCACACAACGAGTCACAATGACTAATGAACAAGGACAAATGGTTCACACAACGTGTCTTAGGGACTTATGTTAAAGTACAAATGATTCACACAACGAGTCACAAGGACTAATGAAATAGGACAAATGATTCACACAACGAGTCACAAGGACTAATGAACAAGGACAAATAATTCACACAACGACTGACAATGACTAATGAACAAGGACAAATGGTTCACACAACAAGTCAAAGGGACTTATTAACAAGGACAAATGATTCACACAACGAGTCACAAGGACTAATGAAATAGGACAAATGATTCACACAACGAGTCACAAGGACAAATGAACTAGGACAAATATTTCACACAACGAGTCACAATGACTAATGAACAAGGACAAATGGTTCACACAACGAGTCACAAGGACTAATTAACAAGGACAAATGATTCACACAACGAGTCACAAGGACTAATGAAATAGGACAAATGATTCACACAACGAATCACAAGGACTAATGAACAAGGACAAATAATTCACACAACGACTGACAATGACTAATGAACAAGGACAAATGGTTCACACAACAAGTCAAAGGGACTTATTAACAAGGACAAATGATTCACACAACGAGTCACAAGGACTAATTAACAAGGACAAATGATTCACACAACGAGTCAAAGGACTAATGAACAAGGACAAATGATTCACACAACGAGTCACAAGGACTAATGAAATAGGACAAATGGTTCACACAACGAATCACAAGGACTAATGAACAAGGACAAATAATTCACACAACGACTCACAATGACTAATGAACAAGGACAAATGGTTCACACAACGAGTCAAAGGGACTTAATAACAAGGACAAATGATTTACACAACGAGTCACAAGGACTAATGAAATAGGACAAATGATTCACACAACGACTCACAAGGACTAATTAACAAGGACAAATGATTCACACAACATGTCAAAGGGACTAATTAACAAGGACAAATGATTCACACAACGAGTCAAAGGGACTTAATAACAAGGACAAATGATTCACACAACGAGTCACAAGGACTAATGAAATAGGACAAATGATTCACACAATGAATCACAAGGACTAATGAACAAGGACAAATAATTCACACTACGAGTCACAATGACTAATGAACAAGGACAAATGGTTCACACAACGTGTCAAAGGGACTTATTAACAAGTACAAATTATTCACACAACGAGTCACAAGGACTAATGAACTAGGACAAATGGTTCACACAACGACTCACAAGGACTAATTAACAAGGACAAATGATTCACACAACATGTCAAAGGGACTAATTAACAAGGACAAATGGTTCACACAACGAGTCAAAGGAACTTAATAACAAGGACAAATGATTCACACAACGAGTCACAAGGACTAATGAAATAGGACAAATGATTCACACAATGACTCACAAGGACTAATTAACAAGGACAAATGATTCACACAACATGTCAAAAGGACTAATTAACAAGGACAAATGATTCACACAACGAGTCAAAGGGACTTAATAACAAGGACAAATTATTCACACAACGAGTCACAAGGACTAATGAAATAGGACAAATGATTCACACAACGAGTCACAAGGACTAATGAACAAGGACAAATAATTCACACAACGACTGACAATGACTAATGAACAAGGAGAAATGGTTCACACAACGAGTCACAAGGACTAATGAACAAGGACAAATAATTCACACAACGACTCACAATGACTAATGACCAAGGACAAATGGTTCACACAACGAGTCAAAGGGACTTAATAACAAGGACAAATGATTCACACAACGACTGACAATGACTAATGAAATAGGACAAATGATTCACACAACGACTCACAAGGACTAATGAACAAGGACAAATAATTCACACAACGAGTCACAATGACTAATGAACAAGGACAAATGGTTCACACAAGGAGTCACAAGGACTAATGAACAAGGACAAATAATTCACACAACGACTCACAATGACTAATGAACAAGGACAAATGGTTCACACAACGAGTCAAAGGGACTTAATAACAAGGACAAATGATTCACACAACGAGTCACAAGGACTAATGAAATAGGACAAATGATTCACACAATGACTCACAAGGACTAATTAACAAGGACAAATGATTCACACAACATGTCAAAGGGACTAATTAACAAGGACAAATGATTCACACAACTAGTCAAAGGGACTTAATAACAAGGACAAATGATTCACACAACGAGTCACAAGGACTAATGAAATAGGACAAATGATTCACACAACGAATCACAAGGACTAATGAACAAGGAGAAATAATTCACACAATGACTCACAATGACTAATGAACAAGGACAAATGGTTCACACAACGAGTCAAAGGGACTTAATAACAAGGACAAATGATTCACACAACGAGTCACAAGGACTAATGAAATAGGACAAATGATTCACACAACGACTCACAAGGACTAATTAACAAGGACAAATGATTCACACAACATGTCAAATGGACTAATTAACAAGGACAAATGATTCACACAACGAGTCAAAGGGACTTAATAACAAGGACAAATGATTCACACAACGAGTCACAAGGACTAATGAAATAGGACAAATGATTCAAACAACGAATCACAATGACTAATGAACAAGGACAAATAATTCACACAACGAGTCACAATGACTAATGAACAAGGACAAATGGTTCACACAACGTGTCAAAGGGACTTATGTTAAAAGTACAAATGATTCACACAACGAGTCACAAGGACTAATGAAATAGGACAAATGATTCACACAACGAGTCACAAGGACTAATGAACAAGGACAAATAATTCACACAACGACTGACAATGACTAATGAACAAGGACAAATGGTTCACACAACAAGTCAAAGGGACTTATTAACAAGGACAAATGATTCACACAACGAGTCACAAGGACTAATGAAATAGGACAAATGATTCACACAACGAGTCACAAGGACAAATGAACTAGGACAAATATTTCACACAACGAGTCACAATGACTAATGAACAAGGACAAATGGTTCACACAACGAGTCACAAGGACTAATTAACAAGGACAAATGATTCACACAACGAGTCACAAGGACTAATGAAATAGGACAAATGATTCACACAACGAGTCACAAGGACTAATGAACAAGGACAAATAATTCACACAACGACTGACAATGACTAATGAACAAGGACAAATGGTTCACACAACGAGTCAAAGGACTTATTAACAAGGACAAATGATTCACACAACGAGTCACAAGGACTAATTAACAAGGACAAATGTTTCACACAACGAGTCAAAGGACTAATGAACAAGGACAAATGATTCACACAACGAGTCACAAGGACTAATGAAATAGGACAAATGGTTCACACAACGAATCACAAGGACTAATGAACAAGGACAAATAATTCACACAACGACTCACAATGACTAATGAACAAGGACAAATGGTTCACACAACGAGTCAAAGGGACTTAATAACAAGGACAAATGATTTACACAACGAGTCACAAGGACTAATGAAATAGGACAAATGATTCACACAACGACTCACAAGGACTAATTAACAAGGACAAATGATTCACACAACATGTCAAAGGGACTAATTAACAAGGACAAATGATTCACACAACGAGTCAAAGGGACTTAATAACAAGGACAAATGATTCACACAACGAGTCACAAGGACTAATGAAATAGGACAAATGATTCACACAACGAATCACAAGGACTAATGAACAAGGACAAATAATTCACACTACGAGTCACAATGACTAATGAACAAGGACAAATGGTTCACACAACGTGTCAAAGGGACTTATTAACAAGTACAAATGATTCACACAACGAGTCACAAGGACTAATGAAATAGGACAAATGATTCACACAACGACTCACAAGGACTAATTAACAAGGACAAATGATTCACACAACATGTCAAAGGGACTAATTAACAAGGACAAATGGTTCACACAACAAGTCAAAGGGACTTATTAACAAGGACAAATGATTCACACAACGAGTCACAAGGACTAATGAAATAGGACAAATGATTCACACAATGACTCACAAGGACTAATTAACAAGGACAAATGATTCACACAACATGTCAAAGGGACTAATTAACAAGGACAAATGATTCACACAACGAGTCAAAGGGACTTAATAACAAGGACAAATGATTCACACAACGAGTCACAAGGACTAATGAAATAGGACAAATGATTCACACAACGAATCACAAAGACTAATGAACAAGGAGAAATAATTCACACAACGACTCACAATGACTAATGAACAAGGACAAATGGTTCACACAACGAGTCAAAGGGACTTAATAACAAGGACAAATGATTCACACAACGAGTCACAAGGACTAATGAAATAGGACAAATGAGTCACACAACGACTCACAAGGACTAATTAACAAGGACAAATGATTCACACAACATGTCAAAAGGACTAATTAACAAGGACAAATGATTCACACAACGAGTCAAAGGGACTTAATAACAAGGACAAATGATTCACATAACGAGTCACAAGGACTAATGAAATAGGACAAATGATTCAAACAACGAATCACAAGGACTAATGAACAAGGACAAATAATTCACACAACGAGTCACAATGACTAATGAACAAGGACAAATGGTTCACACAACGTGTCTTAGGGACTTATGTTAAAGTACAAATGATTCACACAACGAGTCACAAGGACTAATGAAATTGGACAAATGATTCACACAACGAGTCACAAGGACTAATGAACAAGGACAAATAATTCACACAACGACTCACAATGACTAATGAACAAGGACAAATGGTTCACACAACAAGTCAAAGGGACTTATTAACAAGGACAAATGATTCACACAACGAGTCACAAGGACTAATAAAATAGGACAAATGATTCACACAACGAGTCACAAGGACAAATGAACTTGGACAAATATTTCACACAACGAGTCACAATGACTAATGAACAAGGACAAATGGTTCACACAACGAGTCACAAGGACTAATTAACAAGGACAAATGATTCACACAACGAGTCACAAGGACTAATGAAATAGGACAAATGATTCACACAACGAGTCACAAGGACTAATGAACAAGGACAAATAATTCACACAACGACTGACAATGACTAATGAACAAGGACAAATGGTTCACACAACGAGTCAAAGGGACTTATTAACAAGGACAAATGATTCACACAACGAGTCACAAGGACTAATTAACACGGACAAATGATTCACACAACGAGTCAAAGGACTAATGAACAAGGACAAATGATTCACACAACGAGTCACAAGGACTAATGAAATAGGACAAATGGTTCACACAACGAATCACAAGGACTAATGAACAAGGACAAATAATTCACACAACGACTCACAATGACTAATGAACAAGGACAAATGGTTCACACAACGAGTCAAAGGGACTTAATAACAAGGACAAATGATTTACACAACGAGTCACAAGGACTAATGAAATAGGACAAATGATTCACACAACGACTCACAAGGACTAATTAACAAGGACAAATGATTCACACAACATGTCAAAGGGACTAATGACCAAGGACAAATGGTTCACACAACGAGTCAAAGGGACTTAATAACAAGGACAAATGATTCACACAACGACTGACAATGACTAATGAAATAGGACAAATGATTCACACAACGACTCACAAGGACTAATGAACAAGGACAAATAATTCACACAACGACTCAACACTCCCATTTATTTAAGGGCCCTGAACTAGGACTCCTCGGATAAATGATGTTACCATCTCGAAACCCGAGGACAGTAACAAAGGAAAGAAACACAAGACTTTATTAAATGCTTATAGTGAGATTACAAACGAATTAAAACAAAGTCTCCAAAAATATGACCAAAAGATGAAGTCACATAAAACTACTAATAAGACTAAGGTGGGCTAGGCACTAAGTCCGTCATCCAAATGCTTCTTCCCGAAGCTCCTATCGAGGACTCACACAACGAAATACATGAACAAGGACAAATAATTGGATCATCACAATGACTAATGAACAAGGACAAATGGTTCACACAAAAGGGACTTAGTAGGAAAACATTTAAACAACAAAATATAATATGCATGATCCTCCGTCACCTCCATCTCCATCTCAACTCGTATCTCATATCTCGTATCTCGTATCTCACATCTCAACCCGACAAATGAACAATCCCAACAGTCAAAGGACTATATGTATGATTCACACAACAGTCCGATCTGAGGACTAATGAAAAGGACAAATGATTCTGAGGACACCAGGAAGTCTAATGAACAAGGACAAATCACATTCACATCGTATCTCAACATCGTCACTCCTACACCATCCTCCAACTCCAATGCATAAGAAATGCTCAACAAGAATAATGCAACACAATATGTATATTAATGAATGAAATCATGTCACAACGAGTCACAATGTTGTGATAACAAACTCAACACGATCAATGCGACTAATCAACAAGGACAAATGATTCATAACGTAAATCAACAACTAATGAATCAAGGACAAACCATTCAACAACACGGACTAATGAACAAGGACAAATGTATTTCCCTACCTCAAGGTGCAAATTCCAATTAAGTAGATAATGAACAAACAAATGATCCGAAAAATAAAGCAACAAATCTGATTATCGATCCTTCACGAATCCGGGACCTAACACAATTATAATATTTATAATTACTAACTACTAAATATAGCAATCTCCCAAAATAGAAACTTTCCCTTTATAGTAACTTTCCATTTTAACAAGGACAAAGTCCATCTCTAATTATTTAAACGACTCACAAGGATCAAATTAAATAATTTATTTAATGTCTCACAATACTTTATTTAAAAGACTTAAATTAAATAACCGATATGATAAATAAAAGATTACACAACATATGATTTAAGAAATAAATAGGACAATCAACTCTAAACAATTCAAACATCCCGACTCAAACCCGTCTTTAATTATTTTAATGCACTGGAATTAATTAATTAATTTAGAATACGACCCGATCACAAAATATAACGATTAAATGATGAAAAACCCGTTTAAAAACCAAAACAAAAAGGGACTTATTAACAAGGACAAATGATTCACACAACCCAAATTCACACGCTCCCACTCTCCTCACGCACCACCTAAACCACCGCGACAACCACCAAGGTCGTGGTCCCCACATCAACCCACCACCAACAACCACCACCACCAACTAATGAACCACGACAAATTTGGCCTGGTTCACCACCACGCATCACCAACACCTCTCGTGATCTCAACCAACGACCACCACCGGACAAATGATTCCACAACTACCCCCCGCCCAACAACCACCATTCGATTCACCAACCCACGAACACAGACAAATAGCACCACCTTGTCGACCTCCCCTAATCGACTAATGAACAAGGTGGCACCACCAAAGCTACCCATCTAAACCCGTCAAAAAATCAATAACCAACCTGTTTTGCCCCAAATTACTCGATGCCGCTTTGTTTCGCCACCCTAACCACCTACAACCACCCCAACAACCACAAAGTCAATCGTCTCTCACCACACTACCCTTATACCCCATCAACAACCAATGATTCACGCCAATATAAGACACAAAACAATCAACCAAAACCCGACATGTCAATGACTAATCAATACTAAAACGGAGGAATGGGTTGAGTACTTACCTTCCCGCCGACATAATGATTCACCACGGCCACAAACTAATTCGACAAAAGCCCCTACCTCATCCCCGATGTGAACAAGGACAAATGCCCACGCCCTCTAACTTTCTCTCGAATTGCGTGAAGATGGGGATTGGTGTTCAACGAAATCAGGGTGACTTGAGGAGTAGGGACGTTTTGTGTTAGGACAAATGATTAAACTTAGGTTAAAATTAGGTTATATGGTAAATGGGTAAATGGGTTATAACATTTGGTAAATGGGTAAATGGGTTATGACATCTTGACCCAAAAATGCCACCTAAAACTATAAACACAACTCGTCTTACAATACTAATCAATTAATTACTTTTACAATACTACTAAATAATAATATCTCGCTCAAATAAAATACGGGGACAAATATTCACAAACGACTCACAATGACTAATGAACAAGGACAAATGGTTCACACAACGAGTCAAAAGGACTTAATAACAAGGACAAATGATTCACACAACGAGTCACAAGGACTAATGAAATAGGACAAATGATTCACACAACGACTCACAAGGACTAATTAACAAGGACAAATGATTCACACAACATGTCAAAGGGACTAATTAACAAGGACAAATGATTCACACAACGAGTCAAAGGGACTTAATAACAAGGACAAATGATTCACACAACGAGTCACAAGGACTAATGAAATAGGACAAATGATTCACACAACGAATCACAAGGACTAATGAACAAGGACAAATAATTCACACAACGAGTCACAATGACTAATGAACAAGGACAAATGGTTCACACAACGTGTCAAAGGGACTTATTAACAAGTACAAATGATTCACACAACGAGTCACAAGGACTAATGAAATAGGACAAATGATTCACACAACGAATCACAAGGACTAATGAACAAGGACAAATAATTCACACAACGACTCACAATGACTAATGAACAAGGACAAATGGTTCACACAACGAGTCAAAGGGACTTAATAACAAGGACAAATGATTTACACAACGAGTCACAAGGACTAATGAAATAGTTCAAATGATTCACACAACGACTCACAAGGACTAATTAACAAGGACAAATGATTCACACAACATGTCAAAGGGACTAATTAACAAGGACAAATGATTCACACAACGAGTCAAAGGGACTTAATAACAAGGACAAATGATTCACACAACGAGTCACAAGGACTAATGAAATAGGACAAATGATTCACACAATGAATCACAAGGACTAATGAACAAGGACAAATAATTCACACTACGAGTCACAATGACTAATGAACAAGGACAAATGGTTCACACAACGTGTCAAAGGGACTTATTAACAAGTACAAATGATTCACACAACGAGTCACAAGGACTAATGAAATAGGACAAATGATTCACACAACGAGTCACAAGGACTAATGAACAAGGATAAATAATTCACACAACGACTGACAATGACTAATGAACAAGGACAAATGGTTCACACAACAAGTCAAAGGGACTTATTAACAAGGACAAATGATTCACACAACGAGTCACAAGGACTAATTAACAAGGACAAATGATTCACACAACGAGTCAAAGGACTAATGAACAAGGACAAATGATTCACACAACGAGTCACAAGGACTAATGAAATAGGACAAATGGTTCACACAACGAATCACAAGGACTAATGAACAAGGACAAATAATTCACACAACGACTCACAATGACTAATGAACAAGGACAAATGGTTCACACAACGAGTCAAAGGGACTTAATAACAAGGACAAATGATTTACACAACGAGTCACAAGGACTAATGAAATAGGACAAATGATTCACACAACGACTCACAAGGACTAATTAACAAGGACAAATGATTCACACAACATGTCAAAGGGACTAATTAACAAGGACAAATGATTCACACAACGAGTCAAAGGGACTTAATAACAAGGACAAATGATTCACACAACGAGTCACAAGGACTAATGAAATAGGACAAATGATTCACACAATGAATCACAAGGACTAATGAACAAGGACAAATAATTCACACAACGAGTCACAATGACTAATGAACAAGGACAAATGGTTCACACAACGTGTCAAAGGGACTTATTAACAAGTACAAATGATTCACACAACGAGTCACAAGGACTAATAAAATAGGACAAATGATTCACACAACGAGTCACAAGGACTAATGAACAAGGACAAATAATTCACACAACGACTCACAATGACTAATGAACAAGGACAAATGGTTCACACAACAAGTCAAAGGGACTTATTAACAAGGACAAATGATTCACACAACGAGTCACAAGGACTAATGAAATAGGACAAATGATTCACACAACGAGTCACAAGGACAAATGAACTAGGACAAATATTTCACACAACGAGTCACAATGACTAATGAACAAGGACAAATGGTTCACACAACGAGTCAAAAGGACTAATTAACAAGGACAAATGATTCACACAACGAGTCACAAGGACTAATGAAATAGGACAAATGATTCACACAACGAGTCACAAGGACTAATGAACAAGGACAAATAATTCACACAACGAGTCACAATGACTAATGAACAAGGACAAATGGTTCACACAACGAGTCACAAGGACTAATTAACAAGGACAAATGATTCACACAACGAGTCACAAGGACTAATGAACAAGGACAAATGATTCACACAACGAGTCACAAGGACTAATGAACAAGGACAAATGATTCACACAACGAGTCACAAGGACTAATGAAATAGGACAAATGATTCACACAACGAATCACAAGGACTAATGAACAAGGACAAATAATTCACACAACGACTCACAATGACTAATGAACAAGGACAAATGGTTCACACAACGAGTCAAAGGGACTTAATAACAAGGACAAATGATTCACACAACGAGTCACAAGGACTAATGAAATAGGACAAATGATTCACACAACGACTCACAAGGACTAATTAACAAGGACAAATGATTCACACAACATGTCAAAAGGACTAATTAACAAGGACAAATGATTCACACAACGAGTCAAAGGGACTTAATAACAAGGACAAATGATTCACACAACGAGTCACAAGGACTAATGAAATAGGACAAATGATTCACACAACGAATCACAAGGACTAATGAACAAGGACAAATAATTCACACAACGAGTCACAATGACTAATGAACAAGGACAAATGGTTCACACAACGTGTCAAAGGGACTTATTAACAAGTACAAATGATTCACACAACGAGTCACAAGGACTAATGAAATAGGACAAATGATTCACACAACGAGTCACAAGGACTAATGAACAAGGACAAATAATTCACACAACGACTCACAATGACTAATGAACAAGGACAAATGGTTCACACAACAAGTCAAAGGGACTTATTAACAAGGACAAATGATTCACACAACGAGTCACAAGGACTAATGAAATAGGACAAATGATTCACACAACGAGTCACAAGGACAAATGAACAAGGACAAATATTTCACACAACGAGTCACAATGACTAATGAACAAGGACAAATGGTTCACACAACGAGTCAAAGGACTAATTAACAAGGACAAATGATTCACACAACGAGTCACAAGGACTAATGAAATAGGACAAATGATTCACACAACGAGTCACAAGGACTAATGAACAAGGACAAATAATTCACACAACGACTCACAATGACTAATGAACAAGGACAAATGGTTCACACAACAAGTCAAAGGGACTTATTAACAAGGACAAATGATTCACACAACGAGTCACAAGGACTAATGAAATAGGACAAATGATTCACACAACGAGTCACAAGGACTAATGAACAAGGACAAATAATTCACACAACGAGTCACAATGACTAATGAACAAGGACAAATGGTTCACACAACAAGTCAAAGGGACTTATTAACAAGGACAAATGATTCACACAACGAGTCACAAGGACTAATAAAATAGGACAAATGATTCACACAACGAGTCACAAGGACTAATGAACAAGGACAAATAATTCACACAACGACTGACAATGACTAATGAACAAGGACAAATGGTTCACACAACAAGTCAAAGGGACTTATTAACAAGGACAAATGATTCACACAACGAGTCACAAGGACTAATGAAATAGGACAAATGATTCACACAACGAGTCACAAGGACTAATGAACAAGGACAAATAATTCACACAACGAGTCACAATGACTAATGAACAAGGACAAATGGTTCACACAACAAGTCAAAGGGACTTATTAACAAGGACAAATGATTCACACAACGAGTCACAAGGACTAATGAAATAGGACAAATGATTCACACAACGAGTCACAAGGACTAATGAACAAGGACAAATAATTCACACAACGTCACAATGACTAATGAACAAGGACAAATGGTTCACACAACAAGTCAAGGGACTTATTAACAAGGACAAATGATTCACACAACGAGTCACAAGGACTAATGAAATAGGACAAATGATTCACACAACGAGTCACAAGGACTAATGAACAAGGACAAATGGTTCACACAACAAGTCAAAGGGACTTATTAACAAGGACAAATGATTCACACAACGAGTCACAAGGACTAATGAAATAGGACAAATGATTCACACAACGAGTCACAAGGACTAATGAACAAGGACAAATAATTCACACAACGAGTCACAATGACTAATGAACAAGGACAAATGGTTCACACAACAAGTCAAAGGGACTTATTAACAAGGACAAATGATTCACACAACGAGTCACAAGGACTAATGAAATAGGACAAATGATTCACACAACGAGTCACAAGGACTAATGAACAAGGACAAATGGTTCACACAACGAGTCAAAGGGACTTAATAACAAGGACAAATGATTCACACAACGAGTCACAAGGACTAATGAAATAGGACAAATGATTCACACAACGAGTCACAAGGACTAATGAACAAGGACAAATAATTCACACAACGAGTCACAATGACTAATGAACAAGGACAAATGGTTCACACAACAAGTCAAAGGGACTTATTAACAAGGACAAATGATTCACACAACGAGTCACAAGGACTAATGAAATAGGACAAATGATTCACACAACGAGTCACAAGGACTAATGAACAAGGACAAATAATTCACACAACGAGTCACAATGACTAATGAACAAGGACAAATGGTTCACACAACGAGTCACAAGGACTAATTAACAAGGACAAATGATTCACACAACGAGTCACAAGGACTAATGAAATAGGACAAATGATTCACACAACGAGTCACAAGGACTAATGAACAAGGACAAATAATTCACACAACGAGTCACAATGACTAATGAACAAGGACAAATGGTTCACACAACAAGTCAAAGGGACTTATTAACAAGGACAAATGATTCACACAACGAGTCACAAGGACTAATGAAATAGGACAAATGATTCACACAACGAGTCACAAGGACTAATGAACAAGGACAAATAATTCACACAACGAGTCACAATGACTAATGAACAAGGACAAATGGTTCACACAACGAGTCAAAGGACTTATTAACAAGGACAAATGATTCACACAACGAGTCACAAGGACTAATGAAATAGGACAAATGATTCACACAACGAGTCACAAGGACTAATGAACAAGGACAAATAATTCACACAACGACTCACAATGACTAATGAACAAGGACAAATGGTTCACACAACAAGTCAAAGGGACTTATTAACAAGGACAAATGATTCACACAACGAGTCACAAGGACTAATGAAATAGGACAAATGATTCACACAACGAGTCACAAGGACTAATGAACAAGGACAAATAATTCACACAACGACTCACAATGACTAATGAACAAGGACAAATGGTTCACACAACAAGTCAAAGGGACTTATTAACAAGGACAAATGATTCACACAACGAGTCACAAGGACTAATGAAATAGGACAAATGATTCACACAACGAGTCACAAGGACTAATGAACAAGGACAAATAATTCACACAACGAGTCACAATGACTAATGAACAAGGACAAATGGTTCACACAACAAGTCAAAGGGACTTATTAACAAGGACAAATGATTCACACAACGAGTCACAAGGACTAATGAAATAGGACAAATGATTCACACAACGAGTCACAAGGACTAATGAACCAGGACAAATGGTTCACACAACGAGTCACAAGGACTAATGAACAAGGACAAATGATTCACAAAACGAGTCAAAGGACTTATTAACAAGGACAAATGATTCACACAAATCAGGACTAATGAAATTCAAATGATTCACACAACGAGTCACAAGGACTAATGAACAAGGACAAATAATTCACACAACGAGTCACAATGACTAATGAACAAGGACAAATGGTTCACACAACAAGTCAAAGGGACTTATTAACAAGGACAAATGATTCACACAACGAGTCACAAGGACTAATGAAATAGGACAAATGATTCACACAACGAGTCACAAGGACTAATGAACAAGGACAAATAATTCACACAACGAGTCACAAGGACTAATGAACAAGGACAAATGGTTCACACAACGAGTCACAAGGACTAATGAACAAGGACAAATAATTCACACAACGACTCACAATGACTAATGAACAAGGACAAATGGTTCACACAACGAGTCAAAAGGACTTAATAACAAGGACAAATGATTCACACAACGAGTCACAAGGACTAATGAAATAGGACAAATGATTCACACAACGACTCACAAGGACTAATGAACAAGGACAAATAATTCACACAACGACTCACAATGACTAATGAACAAGGACAAATGGTTCACACAACAAGTCAAAGGGACTTATTAACAAGGACAAATGATTCACACAACGAGTCACAAGGACTAATGAAATAGGACAAATGATTCACACAACGAGTCACAAGGACTAATGAACAAGGACAAATAATTCACACAACGAGTCACAATGACTAATGAACAAGGACAAATGGTTCACACAACGAGTCACAAGGACTAATGAACAAGGACAAATAATTCACACAACGACTCACAATGACTAATGAACAAGGACAAATGGTTCACACAACGAGTCAAGGGACTTAATAACAAGGACAAATGATTCACACAACGAGTCACAATGACTAATGAAATAGGACAAATGATTCACACAACGAGTCACAAGGACTAATGAACAAGGACAAATAATTCACACAACGACTCACAATGACTAATGAACAAGGACAAATGGTTCACACAACGAGTCAAAAGGACTTAATAACAAGGACAAATGATTCACACAACGAGTCACAAGGACTAATGAAATAGGACAAATGATTCACACAACGACTCACAAGGACTAATGAACAAGGACAAATGATTCACACAACATGTCAAAGGGACTAATGAACAAGGACAAATGATTCACACAACGAGTCAAAGGGACTTAATAACAAGGACAAATGATTCACACAACGAGTCACAAGGACTAATGAAATAGGACAAATGATTCACACAACGAGTCACAAGGACTAATGAACAAGGACAAATGATTCACACAACATGTCAAAGGACTAATGAACAAGGACAAATGATTCACACAACGAGTCAAAGGGACTTAATAACAAGGACAAATGATTCACACAACGAGTCACAAGGACTAATGAAATAGGACAAATGATTCACACAACGAATCACAAGGACTAATGAACAAGGACAAATAATTCACACAACGAGTCACAATGACTAATGAACAAGGACAAATGGTTCACACAACGTGTCAAAGGGACTTATTAACAAGGACAAATGATTCACACAACGAGTCACAAGGACTAATGAAATAGGACAAATGATTCACACAACGAGTCACAAGGACTAATGAACAAGGACAAATAATTCACACAACTAGTCACAATGACTAATGAACAAGGACAAATGGTTCACACAACAAGTCAAAGGGACTTATTAACAAGGACAAATGATTCACACAACGAGTCACAAGGACTAATGAAATAGGACAAATGATTCACACAACGAGTCACAAGGACTAATGAACAGGACAAATATTCACACAACGAGTCACAATGACTAATGAACAAGGACAAATGGTTCACACAACGAGTCACAAGGACTAATTAACAAGGACAAATGATTCACACAACGAGTCACAAGGGACTTATTAACAAGGACAAATGATTTCACACAACGAGTCACAAGGACTAATGAAATAGGACAAATGATTCACACAACGAGTCAAGGACTTAATGAACAAGGACAAATGATTCACACAACGAGTCACAAGGACTAATGAAATAGGACAAATGATTCACACAACGAGTCACAAGGACTAATGAACAAGGACAAATAATTCACACAACGACTCACAATGACTAATGAACAAGGACAAATGGTTCACACAACGAGTCAAAGGGACTTATTAACAAGGACAAATGATTCACACAACGAGTCACAAGGACTAATGAAATAGGACAAATGATTCACACAACGAGTCACAAGGACAAATGAACTAGGACAAATATTTCACACAACAAGTCACAATGACTAATGAACAAGGACAAATGGTTCACACAACGTGTCAAAGGGACTTATTAACAAGTACAAATGATTCACACAACGAGTCACAAGGACTAATGAAATAGGACAAATGATTCACACAACGAGTCACAAGGACTAATGAACAAGGACAAATAATTCACACAACGACAGACAATGACTAATGAACAAGGACAAATGGTTCACACAACAAGTCAAAGGGACTTATTAACAAGGACAAATGATTCACACAACAAGTCACAAGGACTAATGAAATAGGACAAATGATTCACACAACGAGTCACAAGGACAAATGAACTAGGACAAATATTTCACACAACGAGTCACAAGGACTAATGAAATAGGACAAATGATTCACACAACGAGTCACAAGGACTAATGAACAAGGACAAATAATTCACACAACGACTCACAATGACTAATGAACAAGGACAAATGGTTCACACAACGAGTCAAAGGGACTTAATAACAAGGACAAATGATTCACACAACGAGTCACAAGGAGTAATGAAATAGGACAAATGATTCACACAACGAATCACAAGGACTAATGAACAAGGACAAATATATCACACAACGAGTCACAATGACTAATGAACAAGGACAAATGGTTCACACAACGAGTCAAAGGGACTTATTAACAAGGACAAATGATTCACACAACGAGTCACTAGGACTAATGAAATAGGACAAATGATTCACACAACGAGTCACAAGGACTAATGAACAAGGACAAATAATTCACACAACGAGTCACAATGACTAATGAACAAGGACAAATGGTTCACACAACGTGTCAAAGGGACTTATTAACAAGGACAAATGATTCACACAACGAGTCACAAGGACTAATGAAATAGGACAAATGATTCACACAACGAATCACAAGGACTAATGAACAAGGACAAATAATTTACACAACGAGTCACAATGACTAATGAACAAGGACAAATGGTTCACACAACGTGTCAAAGGGACTTATTAACAAGTACAAATGATTCACACAACGAGTCACAAGGACTAATAAAATAGGACAAATGATTCACACAACGAGTCACAAGGACTAATGAACAAGGACAAATAATTCACACAACGACTCACAATGACTAATGAACAAGGACAAATGGTTCACACAACGAGTCAAAGGGACTTAATAACAAGGACAAATGATTCACACAACGAGTCACAAGGACTAATGAAATAGGACAAATGATTCACACAACGAATCACAAGGACTAATGAACAAGGACAAATAATTCACACAACGAGTCACAATGACTAATGAACAAGGACAAATGGTTCACACAACAAGTCAAAGGGACTTATTAACAAGGACAAATGATTCACACAACGAGTCACAAGGACTAATGAAATAGGACAAATGATTCACACAACGAGTCACAAGGACAAATGAACTAGGACAAATATTTCACACAACGAGTCACAATGACTAATGAACAAGGACAAATATTTCACACAACAAGTCACAATGACTAATGAACAAGGACAAATGGTTCACACAACGTGTCAAAGGGACTTATTAACAAGGACAAATGATTCACACAACGAGTCACAAGGACTAATGAAATAGGACAAATGATTCACACAACGAGTCACAAGGACTAATGAACAAGGACAAATAATTCACACAACGAGACACAATGACTAATGAACAAGGACAAATGGTTCACACAACAAGTCAAATGGACTTATTAACAAGGACAAATGATTCACACAACAAGTCACAAGGACTAATGAAATAGGACAAATGATTCACACAACGAGTCAAAGGACTAATGAACAAGGACAAATTATTCACACAACGAGTCACAAGGACTAATGAAATAGGACAAATGATTCACACAACGAGTCACAAGGACTAATGAACAAGGACAAATAATTCACACAACGACTCACAATGACTAATGAACAAGGACAAATGGTTCACACAACGAGTCAAAGGGACTTAATAACAAGGACAAATGATTCACACAACGAGTCACAAGGACTAATGAAATAGGACAAATGATTCACACAACGAATCACAAGGACTAATGAACAAGGACAAATAATTCACACAACGAGTCACAATGACTAATGAACAAGGACAAATGGTTCACACAACAAGTCAAAGGGACTTATTAACAAGGACAAATGATTCACACAACGAGTCACAAGGACTAATGAAATAGGACAAATGATTCACACAACGAGTCACAAGGACAAATGAACTAGGACAAATATTTCACACAACGAGTCACAATGACTAATGAACAAGGACAAATGGTTCACACAACGTGTCAAAGGGACTTATTAACAAGGACAAATGATTCACACAACGAGTCACAAGGACTAATGAAATAGGACAAATGATTCACACAACGAGTCACAAGGACTAATGAACAAGGACAAATAATTCACACAACGACACACAATGACTAATGAACAAGGACAAATGGTTCACACAACAAGTCAAAGGGACTTATTAACAAGGACAAATGATTCACACAACAAGTCACAAGGACTAATGAAATAGGACAAATGATTCACACAACGAGTCACAAGGATAAATGAACTAGGACAAATATTTCACACAACGAGTCACAAGGACTAATGAAATAGGACAAATGATTCACACAACGAATCACAAGGACTAATGAACAAGGACAAATAATTCACACAACGACTCACAATGACTAATGAACAAGGACAAATGGTTCACACAACGAGTCAAAGGGACTTAATAACAAGGACAAATGATTCACACAACGAGTCACAAGGACTAATGAAATAGGACAAATGATTCACACAACGACTCACAAGGACTAATGAACAAGGACAAATGATTCACACAACAGTCAAATGACTAATGAACAAGGACAAATGATTCACACAACGAGTCAAAGGGACTTATTAACAAGGACAAATGATTCACACAACGAGTCACAAGGACTAATGAAATAGGACAAATGATTCACACAACGAATCACAAGGACTAATGAACAAGGACAAATAATTCACACAACGAGTCACAATGACTAATGAACAAGGACAAATGGTTCACACAACGTGTCAAAGGGACTTATTAACAAGTACAAATGATTCACACAACGAGTCACAAGGACTAATGAACAAGGACAAATGGTTCACACAACGAGTCAAAGGGACTTAATAACAAGGACAAATGATTCACACAAGGAGTCACAAGGAGTAATGAAATAGGACAAATGATTCACACAACGAATCACAAGCACTAATGAACAAGGACAAATATATCACACAACGAGTCACAATGACTAATGAACAAGGACAAATGGTTCACACAACGAGTCAAAGGGACTTATTAACAAGTACAAATGATTCACACAACGAGTCACAAGGACTAATAAAATAGGACAAATGATTCACACAACGAGTCACAAGGACAAATGAACTAGGACAAATATTTCACACAACGAGTCACAAGGACTAATGAAATAGGACAAATGATTCACACAACGAATCACAAGGACTAATGAACAAGGACAAATAATTCACACAACGACTCACAATGACTAATGAACAAGGACAAATGGTTCACACAACGAGTCAAAGGGACTTAATAACAAGGACAAATGATTCACACAACGAGTCACAAGGACTAATGAAATAGGACAAATGATTCACACAACGACTCACAAGGACTAATTAACAAGGACAAATGATTCACACAACATGTCAAAGGGACTAATTAACAAGGACAAATGATTCACACAACGAGTCAAAGGGACTTAATAACAAGGACAAATGATTCACACAACGAGTCACAAGGACTAATGAAATAGGACAAATGATTCACACAACGAATCACAAGGACTAATGAACAAGGACAAATAATTCACACAACGAGTCACAATGACTAATGAACAAGGACAAATGGTTCACACAACGTGTCAAAGGGACTTATTAACAAGTACAAATGATTCACACAACGAGGGACTAATGATTCACACAACGAGTCACAAGGACTAATGAACAAGGACAAATTCACACAACAAGGACAAATGGTTCACACAAAAAGGACTTAATAACAAGGACAAATGATTCACACAACGAGTCACAAGGAGTAATGAAATAGGACAAATGATTCACACAACGAATCACAAGGACTAATGAACAAGGACAAATATATCACACAACGAGTCACAATGACTAATGAACAAGGACAAATGGTTCACACAACGAGTCAAAGGGACTTATTAACAAGTACAAATGATTCACACAACGAGTCACAAGGACTAATAAAATAGGACAAATGATTCACACAACGAGTCACAAGGACTAATGAACAAGGACAAATAATTCACACAACGACTCACAATGACTAATGAACAAGGACAAATGGTTCACACAATGAGTCAAAGGGACTTAATAACAAGGACAAATGATTCACACAACGAGTCACAAGGAGTAATGAAATAGGACAAATGATTCACACAACGAATCACAAGGACTAATGAACAAGGACAAATAATTCACACAACGAGTCACAATGACTAATGAACAAGGACAAATGGTTCACACAACAAGTCAAAGGGACTTATTAACAAGGACAAATGATTCACACAACGAGTCACAAGGACTAATGAAATAGGACAAATGATTCACACAACGAGTCACAAGGACAAATGAACTAGGACAAATATTTCACACAACGAGTCACAATGACTAATGAACAAGGACAAATGGTTCACACAACGTGTCAAAGGGACTTATTAACAAGTACAAATGATTCACACAACGAGTCACAAGGACTAATGAAATAGGACAAATGATTCACACAACGAGTCACAAGGACTAATGAACAAGGACAAATAATTCACACAACGAGTCACAATGACTAATGAACAAGGACAAATGGTTCACACAACAAGTCAAAGGGACTTATTAACAAGGACAAATGATTCACACAAGTCACAATGACTAAGTCACAAGGACTAATGAAATAGGACAAATGATTCACACAACGAGTCACAAGGACAAATGAACTAGGACAAATATTTCACACAACGAGTCACAAGGACTAATGAAATAGGACAAATGATTCACACAACGAGTCACAAGGACTAATGAACAAGGACAAATAATTCACACAACGACTCACAATGACTAATGAACAAGGACAAATGGTTAACACAACGAGTCAAAGGGACTTATTAACAAGGACAAATGATTCACACAACGAGTCACAAGGACTAATGAAATAGGACAAATGATTCACACAACGAGTCACAAGGACAAATGAACTAGGACAAATATTTCACACAACAAGTCACAATGACTAATGAACAAGGACAAATGGTTCACACAACGTGTCAAAGGGACTTATTAACAAGTACAAATGATTCACACAACGAGTCACAAGGACTAATGAAATAGGACAAATGATTCACACAACGAGTCACAAGGACTAATGAACAAGGACAAATAATTCACACAACGACTGACAATGACTAATGAACAAGGACAAATGGTTCACACAACAAGTCAAAGGGACTTATTAACAAGGACAAATGATTCACACAACAAGTCACAAGGACTAATGAAATAGGACAAATGATTCACACAACGAGTCACAAGGACAAATGAACTAGGACAAATATTTCACACAACGAGTCACAAGGACTAATGAAATAGGACAAATGATTCACACAACGAGTCACAAGGACTAATGAACAAGGACAAATAATTCACACAACGACTCACAATGACTAATGAACAAGGACAAATGGTTCACACAACGAGTCAAAGGGACTTAATAACAAGGACAAATGATTCACACAACGAGTCACAAGGACTAATGAAATAGGACAAATGATTCACACAACGAATCACAAGGACTAATGAACAAGGACAAATATATCACACAACGAGTCACAATGACTAATGAACAAGGACAAATGGTTCACACAACGAGTCAAAGGGACTTATTAACAAGGACAAATGATTCACACAACGAGTCACAAGGAGTAATGAAATAGGACAAATGATTCACACAACGAGTCACAAGGACTAATGAACAAGGACAAATAATTCACACAACGAGTCACAATGAATAATGAACAAGGACAAATGGTTCACACAACGTGTCAAAGGGACTTATTAACAAGGACAAATGATTCACACAACGAGTCACAAGGAGTAATGAAATAGGACAAATGATTCACACAACGAATCACAAGGACTAATGAACAAGGACAAATAATTCACACAACGAGTCACAATGACTAATGAACAAGGACAAATGGTTCACACAACGTGTCAAAGGGACTTATTAACAAGTACAAATGATTCACACAACGAGTCACAAGGACTAATAAAATAGGACAAATGATTCACACAACGAGTCACAAGGACTAATGAACAAGGACAAATAATTCACACAACGACTCACAATGACTAATGAACAAGGACAAATGGTTCACACAATGAGTCAAAGGGACTTAATAACAAGGACAAATGATTCACACAACGAGTCACAAGGACTAATGAAATAGGACAAATGATTCACACAACGAATCACAAGGACTAATGAACAAGGACAAATAATTCACACAACGAGTCACAATGACTAATGAACAAGGACAAATGGTTCACACAACAAGTCAAAGGGACTTATTAACAAGGACAAATGATTCACACAACGAGTCACAAGGACTAATGAAATAGGACAAATGATTCACACAACGAGTCACAAGGACTAATGAACTAGGACAAATATTTCACACAACGAGTCACAAGGACTAATGAACAAGGACAAATGATTCACACAACTAGTCACAATGACTAATGAACAAGGACAAATGGTTCACACAACGAGTCAAAGGACTTATTAACAAGGACAAATGATTCACTTAATAACAAGGACAAATGATTCACACAACGAGTCACAAGGACTAATGAAATAGGACAAATGATTCACACAACGAGTCACAAGGACTAATGAACAAGGACAAATAATTCACACAACGAATGGTCACAAATGACTAATGAACAAGGACAAATGGTTCACACAACAAGTCAAAGGGACTTATTAACAAGGACAAATGATTCACACAACAAGTCACAAGGACTAATGAAATAGGACAAATGATTCACACAACGAGTCACAAGGACAAATGAACAAAGACAAATATTCACACAACGAGTCACAAGGACTAATGAAATAGGACAAATGATTCACACAACGAGTCACAAGGACTAATGAACAAGGACAAATAATTCACACAACGACTCACAATGACTAATGAACAAGGACAAATGGTTCACACAACGAGTCAAAGGGACTTAATAACAAGGACAAATGATTCACACAACGAGTCACAAGGACTAATGAAATAGGACAAATGATTCACACAACGAATCACAAGGACTAATGAACAAGGACAAATATATCACACAACGAGTCACAATGACTAATGAACAAGGACAAATGGTTCACACAACGAGTCAAAGGGACTTATTAACAAGGACAAATGATTCACACAACGAGTCACTAGGACTAATGAAATAGGACAAATGATTCACACAACGAGTCACAAGGACTAATGAACAAGGACAAATAATTCACACAACGAGTCACAATGACTAATGAACAAGGACAAATGGTTCACACAACGTGTCAAAGGGACTTATTAACAAGGACAAATGATTCACACAACGAGTCACAAGGACTAATGAAATAGGACAAATGATTCACACAACGAATCACAAGGACTAATGAACAAGGACAAATAATTCACACAACGAGTCACAATGACTAATGAACAAGGACAAATGGTTCACACAACGTGTCAAAGGGACTTATTAACAAGTACAAATGATTCACACAACGAGTCACAAGGACTAATAAAATAGGACAAATGATTCACACAACGAGTCACAAGGACTAATGAACAAGGACAAATAATTCACACAACGACTCACAATGACTAATGAACAAGGACAAATGGTTCACACAATGAGTCAAAAGGACTTAATAACAAGGACAAATGATTCACACAACGAGTCACAAGGACTAATGAAATAGGACAAATGATTCACACAACGAATCAATGAAAAGGACTAATGAACTAATGAACAAGGAAATATATTCACACAACGAGTCACAATGACTAATGAACAAGGACAAATGGTTCACACAACAAGTCAAAGGGACTTATTAACAAGGACAAATGATTCACACAACGAGTCACAAGGACTAATGAAATAGGACAAATGATTCACACAACGAGTCACAAGGACAAATGAACTAGGACAAATATTTCACACAACGAGTCACAATGACTAATGAACAAGGACAAATGGTTCACACAACGTGTCAAAGGGACTTATTAACAAGTACAAATGATTCACACAACGAGTCACAAGGACTAATGAAATAGGACAAATGATTCACACAACGAGTCACAAGGACTAATGAACAAGGACAAATAATTCACACAACGACTGACAATGACTAATGAACAAGGACAAATGGTTCACACAACAAGTCAAAGGGACTTATTAACAAGGACAAATGATTCACACAACAAGTCACAAGGACTAATGAAATAGGACAAATGATTCACACAACGAGTCACAAGGACAAATGAACTAGGACAAATATTTCACACAACGAGTCACAAGGACTAATGAAATAGGACAAATGATTCACACAACGAGTCACAAGGACTAATGAACAAGGACAAATAATTCACACAACGACTCACAATGACTAATGAACAAGGACAAATGGTTCACACAACGAGTCAAAGGGACTTAATAACAAGGACAAATGATTCACACAACGAGTCACAAGGACTAATGAAATAGGACAAATGATTCACACAACGAATCACAAGGACTAATGAACAAGGACAAATTATTCACACAACGAGTCACAATGACTAATGAACAAGGACAAATGGTTCACACAACGAGTCAAAGGGACTTATTAACAAGGACAAATGATTCACACAACGAGTCACAAGGACTAATGAAATAGGACAAATGATTCACACAACGAGTCACAAGGACTAATGAACAAGGACAAATAATTCACACAACGAGTCACAATGAATAATGAACAAGGACAAATGGTTCACACAACGTGTCAAAGGGACTTATTAACAAGGACAAATGATTCACACAACGAGTCACAAGGAGTAATGAAATAGGACAAATGATTCACACAACGAATCACAAGGACTAATGAACAAGGACAAATAATTCACACAACGAGTCACAATGACTAATGAACAAGGACAAATGGTTCACACAACGTGTCAAAGGGACTTATTAACAAGTACAAATGATTCACACAACGAGTCACAAGGACTAATAAAATAGGACAAATGATTCACACAACGAGTCACAAGGACTAATGAACAAGGACAAATAATTCACACAACGACTCACAATGACTAATGAACAAGGACAAATGGTTCACACAATGAGTCAAAGGGACTTAATAACAAGGACAAATGATTCACACAACGAGTCACAAGGAGTAATGAAATAGGACAAATGATTCACACAACGAATCACAAGGACTAATGAACAAGGACAAATAATTCACACAACGAGTCACAATGACTAATGAACAAGGACAAATGGTTCACACAACAAGTCAAAGGGACTTATTAACAAGGACAAATGATTCACACAACGAGTCACAAGGACTAATGAAATAGGACAAATGATTCACACAATGAGTCACAAGGACAAATGAACTAGGACAAATATTTCACACAACGAGTCACAATGACTAATGAACAAGGACAAATGGTTCACACAACAAGTCACAATGACTAATGAACAAGGACAAATGGTTCACACAACGTGTCAAAGGGACTTATTAACAAGTACAAATGATTCACACAACGAGTCACAAGGACTAATGAAATAGGACAAATGATTCACACAACGAGTCACAAGGACTAATGAACAAGGACAAATAATTCACACAACGACCGTCACAATGACTAATTGAACAAGGACAAATGGTTCACACAACAAGTCAAAGGGACTTATTAACAAGGACAAATGATTCACACAACAAGTCACAAGGACTAATGAAATAGGACAAATGATTCACACAACGAGTCACAAGGACAAATGAACTAGGACAAATATTTCACACAACGAGTCACAAGGACTAATGAAATAGGACAAATGATTCACACAACGAGTCACAAGGACTAATGAACAAGGACAAATAATTCACACAACGACTCACAATGACTAATGAACAAGGACAAATGGTTCACACAACGAGTCAAAGGGACTTAATAACAAGGACAAATGATTCACACAACGAGTCACAAGGACTAATGAAATAGGACAAATGATTCACACAACGAATCACAAGGACTAATGAACAAGGACAAATATATCACACAACGAGTCACAATGACTAATGAACAAGGACAAATCGTTCACACAACGAGTCAAAGGGACTTATTAACAAGGACAAATGATTCACACAACGAGTCACAAGGAGTAATGAAATAGGACAAATGATTCACACAACGAGTCACAAGGACTAATGAACAAGGACAAATAATTCACACAACGAGTCACAATGAATAATGAACAAGGACAAATGGTTCACACAACGTGTCAAAGGGACTTATTAACAAGGACAAATGATTCACACAACGAGTCACAAGGAGTAATGAAATAGGACAAATGATTCACACAACGAATCACAAGGACTAATGAACAAGGACAAATAATTCACACAACGAGTCACAATGACTAATGAACAAGGACAAATGGTTCACACAACGTGTCAAAGGGACTTATTAACAAGTACAAATGATTCACACAACGAGTCACAAGGACTAATAAAATAGGACAAATGATTCACACAACGAGTCACAAGGACTAATGAACAAGGACAAATAATTCACACAACGACTCACAATGACTAATGAACAAGGACAAATGGTTCACACAATGAGTCAAAGGGACTTAATAACAAGGACAAATGATTCACACAACGAGTCACAAGGAGTAATGAAATAGGACAAATGATTCACACAACGAATCACAAGGACTAATGAACAAGGACAAATAATTCACACAACGAGTCACAATGACTAATGAACAAGGACAAATGGTTCACACAACAAGTCAAAGGGACTTATTAACAAGGACAAATGATTCACACAACGAGTCACAAGGACTAATGAAATAGGACAAATGATTCACACAACGAGTCACAAGGACAAATGAACTAGGACAAATATTTCACACAACGAGTCACAATGACTAATGAACAAGGACAAATGGTTCACACAACGTGTCAAAGGGACTTATTAACAAGTACAAATGATTCACACAACGAGTCACAAGGACTAATGAAATAGGACAAATGATTCACACAACGAGTCACAAGGACTAATGAATAAGGACAAATAATTCACACAACGACTGACAATGACTAATGAACAAGGACAAATGGTTCACACAACAAGTCAAAGGGACTTATTAACAAGGACAAATGATTCACACAACAAGTCACAAGGACTAATGAAATAGGACAAATGATTCACACAACGAGTCACAAGGACAAATGAACTAGGACAAATATTTCACACAACGAGTCACAAGGACTAATGAAATAGGACAAATGATTCACACAACGAGTCACAAGGACTAATGAACAAGGACAAATAATTCACACAACGACTCACAATGACTAATGAACAAGGACAAATGGTTCACACAACGAGTCAAAGGGACTTAATAACAAGGACAAATGATTCACACAACGAGTCACAAGGACTAATGAAATAGGACAAATGATTCACACAACGAATCACAAGGACTAATGAACAAGGACAAATATATCACACAACGAGTCACAATGACTAATGAACAAGGACAAATCGTTCACACAACGAGTCAAAGGGACTTATTAACAAGGACAAATGATTGACACAACGAGTCACAAGGAGTAATGAAATAGGACAAATGATTCACACAACGAGTCACAAGGACTAATGAACAAGGACAAATAATTCACACAACGAGTCACAATGAATAATGAACAAGGACAAATGGTTCACACAACGTGTCAAAGGGACTTATTAACAAGGACAAATGATTCACACAACGAGTCACAAGGAGTAATGAAATAGGACAAATGATTCACACAACGAATCACAAGGACTAATGAACAAGGACAAATAATTCACACAACGAGTCACAATGACTAATGAACAAGGACAAATGGTTCACACAACGTGTCAAAGGGACTTATTAACAAGTACAAATGATTCACACAACGAGTCACAAGGACTAATAAAATAGGACAAATGATTCACACAACGAGTCACAACGAGCCTTGGAATAGGAAAACGATACTTGATAGTTATGTTGTTCTTGGCTCGACTATCAACAAGACACTCGCCACGTCCCATCCTTCTTTGGAGTAAATAGAGTAGGGACAACACATGGACTTATGCTCTTGCGCACATAACCTCGTTCCATCAATTCCTCGATTTGCAATTCCTTTGTCTCCATTAGATTGCATTGATAGGCGGCTTTGTTTGGTAAGGAGCTCGGGTAGGAGATCGATTTGGTGTTCAATCCCTCGAATAGGTGGTAAACCAGCGGGTAGTTCCTTGGAGAAAACATCCTTGATTTCCTCATCCGAGATTGGCACAAGACTAGGATTGTCTTGAGTTGCATCGTCATAACTTGTATGATCACTTTCTTCGATGTGAGTTTCATCATAAACTCTTTCCAATTCTTCATCAAAAACAATTGGTTGATTTGGATCAAATAAAGAAGTACCTTTTGTATGAGGTTCATCCTCAAAAGAAAATAAGTCCTCTTCAATCACATCTTTAAGTTGATCATCATCACTCAATGGCTCTATTGTAATAATCTCGTCCTTTTCTCCTTCTTCGAGATTGAACACATCACTCATTCGTTCCTCCTCATCAAACAACACATCCCGATAAGAAACAAAGTGTCTCTCAAGGTGTTCAATCGTTCATTTGGGCACGCGCTTTGATAGTTCCCACACCCTACACTTTAAACATCGTACTTTGGAGAGACTTGTTTCCTTGGAATCAAAGCGTTCTTGCCTCGGAACTTGGGGTGGCAGCCGACTTGGGTTCGCCAACACTATTCGTCGTACTCCCTTGTTTGAGATTGGCGATCTTACGATAAGTCGTAAGCGTATAAGTTGCTGGAACATATTTCTTACGCAACTTGCGTTTAAGAGAATCCCAAGATGATAATTTCCTTTTTCCAGCGCGAGCACGCCTTGCTTTCAAACTCTCGTACCATAGTGAAGCCCCTCCACTAAGTCTTCGAATAGCGTACTTGCAGCGTTTCGTGTCATCCAGAACTTTGAAATCAAACATTCGTTCGATTTTCCGTTCCCATTCGAGGTAGTCCTCGAGGTCCGTGCCTCCCGTGAACTCGGGTAGTTCACTCACTTTGAACTCTTCAATGGTTTGTTCTCGTCTAGGCAACCACTTGGAATCGTTTTCTTGTAAATTCCTTAAAGCCTTTTGAAGATTCTTGAGGAAATTGGGATCGTCAAATTCATTTCGATGTTTCTTTTTTTTTTTTTTTTTGTTGAAAATTTGAAACTCTCTCTCTTTTTTTTTTTGAAGGTGAACAGTACCGTGAACAGTGATTTTTGTGTTTTTTTTTTGTTCAATTCGTGCCTTCAAGATCCAATCGATTAAACCTCAACTACCTCGCCGAGTTTAATCTTTGAATACCAAGCGCGTTGGATATTCAACTATCAATTGATTGGGACCTCCTTAGGACCGTCTTGATTTTTTTGGGGTGATCAAGAGCCAAGCTCGATACCATTTGGTGCGTATACGAAGCGGAAGACTTAATTGTGAATTCAAGTTAGGCGAAAGATCCGAATGCACTAGGTGCAACCCGACCAGATCGTGCCACTTGAGGCGATTTGGGGCGAAGCGGAAGTCTTTTGGTTTTGTTTTGTGTTTTTGTTGTGCAGAATAAAGGATATTTGCTTCGATTCCTTATGAAGAAATCGAACCAATGGAATATTTGCTATCGTTAGACCTATAACGATAACAATGGGGAATTACTCAAAACGCGTCAAGTAATTCAACTTAAATCTGAGCACGTCCTTAGTTCAAGGCAAGACTCGAAAGCATCAACTCTTTGAAAAAGATTGAAACACAAGTTTCTCTCTCTAAAAGGTTTTCTTAATTCTTGGATGATTTACAAATGAGGAGGCTAGGTCCTTTATATAGGACAAAAGCCTTGGCCTCCAAGCAAGCATTAAATGCTAGTTTGTAAGTTTCTAGGATGAATGAACATAGAACTCACAAACTAGACTATTTTGTCAACTTTTATTCTACCTAGTTTGAAAATGCAAAAAACTAAGAATAGGATTCTTCTCCCCTTGTTGGATGCCGCCACTTCCCTCTCCCCTTGCTTGATGCCGCCACTTCCCTTGTTCCCACACGGTTTCAAGTGTTCCCACGGCCTTGAGTCTCGATCACGCATATTTCCTTTTCTTTAATTGAGCCCATCCATGTTTTATGCATACTTGCTTTAACTTGTCAACCCGTAACTTGATTATCCGTCACATTTGTTTTGGGATAATTTGGGCTGATTTTATTCGTGATTCCTGCTAAAATTTATTAGAATTTTTACCCCCCTCTATACGCATCAACGAGTCACAAAGACTAATGAACTAGGACAAATGATTCACACAACGAATCACAATGACAAATGAACAAGGACAAATGATTCACAAAACGAGTCACAAGGACTAATTAGCAAGGACAAATGATTCACACAACGAGTCACAATGACTAATGAACAAGAAAAAATGGTTCACACAACGAGTCACAAGGACTAATTTACAAGGACAAATGATTCACATAACGAGACACAATGACTAATGAACTTGAACAAGTGATTCACACAACGAGTCACAATTACTAATGAACAAGACAAATGTTTCCCACAACGAGTCACAAGGACTAATTAACAAGGACCAATGGTTCACACAACGAGTCACAATGACTAATTAAGAAGGACAAATGGTTAACACAGCGAGTCACAAGGACTAATTAACAAGGACTAATTAACAAGGACAAATGATTCACACAACGAGTCACAAGGACTAATGAACAAGGACAAATAATTCACACAACGACTCACAATGACTAATGAACAAGGACAAATGGTTCACACAACGAGCCACAAGGACTAATTTACAAGGACATATGATTCACATAACGAGTAACAATGACTAATGAACTAGAACAAGTGATTCACACAATGAGTCACAATTACTAATGAACAAGGACAAATGTTTCACACAACGAGTCACAAGGATTATTGAACAAGTACAAATGATTCACACAACGAGTCACAATGACTAATAAACTAGAACAAATTATTCCACAACGAGTCACAATGACTAATAAACAAGGACAAATGGTTAACACAAAGAGTCACAAGGACAAATGGTTAACACAACGATTCAAGGACTAATTAACAAGGACAAATGATTCACACAATGTGTCAAAAGGACTAATTGACAAGGACAAATGATTCACACAACGAGTCACAAAGACTAATGAACTAGGACAAATAATTCACACAACGAGTCACAATCGGAATGAACTAGAACAAATGATTCACATAACGAGTCATAGACTAATGAACAAAAACAAATGGTTTATATAATGAGTCACAAAGATTAATGAACAAGGATAAATGATTCACATTACGAGTCACAAGGACTAATTAACAAGGACAAATGATTCACACAACGAGTCACAAGGACAAATTTACAATGACAAATGGTTCACACAACGAGTCACAAGGACAAATGAACTAGGACAAATAATTCACACAATGAATCACAATGACAAATGAACAAGGACAAATGGTTCACAAAACGAGTCACAAGGACTAATTAGCAAGGACAAATGATTCACACAACGAGTCACAAGGACTAATGAACAAGGACAAATAATTCACACAACGACTCACAATGACTAATGAACAAGGACAAATGGTTCACACAACGAGCCACAAGGACTAATTTACAAGGACAAATGATTCACATAACGAGTAACAATGACTAATGAACAAAGACAAATGTTTCCCACAACGAGTCACAAGGACTAATTAACAAGGACCAATGGTTCACACAACGACTCACAATGACTAATTAAGAAGGACAAATGGTTAACACAACGAGTCACAAGGACTAATTAACAAGGACAAATGATTCACACAACGAGTCACAAGGACTAATGAACAAAGGACAAATAATTCACACAACGACTCACAATGACTAATGAACAAGGACAAATGGTTCACACAACGAGCCACAAGGACTAATTTATCGTGACACCCTTAAATCTAGCCTTAAATAAATACGTAAATTCTACAGAAAAACTGGTAGGATATGTTTGTAAATGGTTCAACTAGTCAAAAACCTGCAATTTCAAAAAAATTTTCTTCCTAAACCATTCACAACCAATCCAACTCAAGAAGAGTGTCATAAACCCTGCAAAAGTTGATAACTAATCCGCTAAAGGTAAGAAAATTCATAACTAAAGACGCGGAAATATATGGATACAACCCAAAAAAAGAAAAGGGAGACATATGTCCCTTCAAATTATATACAAAACCAAAATAGAAAAGGTTTACTAAAAGAATAGTCAAACTAGGTCCAAGGTTCCTTGCTCACTAGCTCTGCCTCGTGACCCCAACAAAGCATCAACAACCTGTCAATCGCATTTTATACAAACACGAAAGCCACAATTCAGTGGGGAGTAACTTCGAGTCCTCCCAGCCACGAATCGTCAAAATTTATGTAACATGTAATGTAACATGTAAACAATTTGATAAACCATTTACTTATCATGTATTCTAACAAATGACCCCTAACCTAACCAAACTAAACTATCATGTGAATCGATAACAAATAGTAATCCAAACTTTATCAACTCAGAATCCACACATCTCACCTATTACAATTCATAAAATCACCATACAAGAAAGGGCAATATATCAAAGACAGGCATAAGTTCTTAGCACGGTCAATAGTCACTTTGTAACTCGAGTCTATACCACGAGGTAGGGAAGGTAATCGAACCGGTATCTTGGCTCAGCGGTTACTATTAAGAAAACATGGCCAAGAGACAACACAACCCTAGCCTAAAATCTGCGCAGACCTAGACATGCGGATACACACCACCGCACCCAAGACTCACAACTTTTTTTTAAAACAAAGTGAAGTGAGTACCCTAAGGACACCACCGAAGGGTTGGCTAGTACTTAAGCTGACCCATACTATCAAAATAAGTACCTGAGGTCATGCCCCAACTTGGATATAAATCCACTAGTCAGGAACACAAAGGCTATCAAGCAGTGAACATATACTCGTCAGAGACTATAAAGACCTATCTATGATGAAGGCCGAAATACTCACCTAGGACCTAGTCCCAGCTAGTCCCAACTTGAATACTTTAGCCCACACCACACACGACTCACCACACAAGTCAATTAAGACACCCACTTAACCATAAGAGGGCAAAAAGTCCCACTTACCAACATGAATTCTAACATTCTATCATGTGAAAGGCTATATAATATTGTCTATTCAGCAGATAAACCAACAGTTCCTCAATAAGTATTCAATACTAATTGCCAATCCTAGCAATTATAACAATATTTAAGGCTTTAGGGGAAACTAGGGTCATTACTACAAAATAAGAAGCTATTAAATTCAATAAGCTATACATGTGAACTAAAGCTTGAGAAATGGCCTAAAACAAGAAAAAGGCCGATTATCTAAATCATTCAACCGAATTTTACCCGCAACCCCAGCCCCTGCGACAGGTCACGGGTCAAATTGCGGTGACCAATCACTCAATTAATCGACATCGCATCGACCAAAGGGACTAAGGCTCGTTTGACAATCAACAAAACATTACAATTATCGCTATAAATTTCATTTGAGCCTATTAATTACAAATTTATTTTGTAAAACTATCCTAACATGTGATAACTACTATTCAAACAAAAATCACCAAACATACAAAAACAACAAAGCATGTGACGATCTTTCGTCGAGTAACTCGAAATATGTTACCTTACTAGCAAAGAGACAAGTAATAACTTGAGAAAGCTTTTAAAACCCAAAATTACTCTTCATCTTCAACCACATATGAGGCACCTAAAATAATTATGTGAAAGGACGATATTAACGAATTATCTTTATATAAAATATGAGACGGAAATTAAATAGATAACTAATCTTAGACTATTATCTCGGATTTTAGACACTTGTTGTATACATAGGTTTTACGTGACACTTCAATACGGTAATTCCAAGCTTCAAATGAAATTAAACTCTTACAGGATACTAATGCCACATTAACCTTAATCTCACCCATATAATTTCCCATTTAGCGAGCCAACTCAGACCCTTCACACAAACTACTTCATTGGTACCAAAATGACCAAAGAAATTGTTAACAATATCCAACTACTAGACGCCAAAAGAAGCTATGACCACGACTCAAAGAGCCACTTAGGCAGCCCCTCTCACGACCTCAAACAACCAGCCGTGACCAAGGCCGCGACTGTCCAGCCATGGTCACTCTGCCTGGCTCCAATCCGTGCCCAGCCAGCCTCTGCCGAGGCCGTGGCATGCCCTTGCCCAGTCACTCGACCCCAAGACATCCCGCCGTGGCGACCTTGCAAAACAGTCGCCCACCGACCAACCAGCCAAAGAACACGCCTCCAAAACAATCCCAAAACGCAAGCAAAACCGTCCCAAAAACAGTCCTAAAATACATACAACCCATTGTAATGTAGTCCCAATTTCAACACCTATAATTTCCGGGGAAAATGTGCCAAAAACAAAATCAAATACCCCATTTTCACTATTAAAGAAGCTCATTTGTGACCGTCTTAAGACAAAATTTTAAGCATTAAAATGATAGTATTCACCCAATTAAATTACCCAACATAATTACCCACTTCACCATGAATCCAAAGGTACTAACTTTTCTCAAAAATAATAAGTAAATCTAGTATAAGACCGTCACATGCTACAATAATATGGAAATTTCATAAAGAATGAAACTTTAACACAAGTAAGCATCCAATATACAAACTAGCATACAAAATCGACTTAGTAACGAATAATCCTATCACCGTTACCTTAAACGCTCCTTATTCTCCGAATAAATGGTCCACAAGGCACGAGCCTCACCCCGGGTCTTTGAATCCTTCATAAAAGGGCAAGAAAACGGAATAAAGAAGCTAAAAGACGACACTTTTATAAGACGGCGAAAGACGAAACCACTACAAAAAGGAGACTTTCTTACCTTAAAAGAACGAGGAAGGAATGAGGAAGCTAAAGGTGTAAAAATTATTAATTTTGGTTGAGAAATGGGACGGATCCGAGGTTGGGGTGACGAAATGGTGCTTTGGTCCATTTTTGTGTTGTTGTAGGGATGTTGTTGTTCTTGACTTCGAATGAAGAAGAAGAAAATGGGAAAAAAATAAGGGGGTGGGGACGGTACATCAACAACAACAATAATAATAATAATGATACACCAGCTAGCTTGCTAGCTTCTAATTATACGTACGTTTCTTCATCGTTAAGTAATTTCGCTCGTTTTTAAAACCGCCTAGAGTTAATAAAATCGGTTTTTAGTAAAAGTTTCAATAATAAAACGGAATTAATAATAAATAAATTTAATGAGTGAAAATAAAATAAACTCAGCTAGTTAACGTAAATAATACAATATCAGCTTGAATCGGAATTATTAGCGATTTTTACAAAACTAACGGATATTAATAAAAATTACTAATTTAGTGAAATAAGCTCAAAATAGCTAATTGGATGGTTTTGTTCCCAAAATCCATCTCGGGTTCACTTAAAACAACTTTCATAAGGACTCGTAAAGAAACGAAAATTATTAAATAAATAAACCCGAACTAACTTCAATAAATTCAACTAACTTTAAATAAACTTATTAATGATTATTAAAATTAACGTATCGAATTATGATGAAATTAATTAATTAGCTAAGCATATATATATAAACCGTTAAATGATGTAATTAAATTCAAAATAGCAATTAAAAGAATTTTATTCAACTTAATAAAATACGGGGTGTTACAATCACCCCATCTTTTAAAAAGTTTCGTCCTCGAAACTTGAAAGTAGAAATGGAAGGTTATGAAAATAAAACTGGAATTGAGATCGGTAACTAAAACATTTAAAAGGTCACTTATTGTAAGAATCAAAAATTTTTTTCAAGAATTTCAACTAAAATTTTCCGAAAGAACTGGACTCATCGAGGAACGGATGTGTTCTCGTTACGTATTCAAGAACATCACATTCCAAATCAAAGATAAGGTCAAAAGGCAAATCATTTGTATAAATCAAAAATCAAAATACCTTCAAAAACATTAATGAAGAGTTTTCAAAAATATAAGTCTCATTCATGGAACGGAATTGCTCTTGTCGTGCACACAAGAACGCTAACTTTCCAAGTCAGAGACAAATTTAAAACAAAAACTATTCGCCGACAAGCGTAGAACAAGTTATCAAACGTTTCCAATAACTAGTTCTATCATCCGATCAACGTCAAAATCAAAGAAAAAGGCAATCCACTCAAATTTTCTTTTACGAAAGACAAAATAGAAATGAAGGTTTCACCTTTAAACTAAAAGGGGAGTTAAATTCCTGAAATATAATATTAAACTTTGACAAAGGCATTATGATTAAATCAAAGTGAATAGAGATTGGATAAAATTTACAAAAATCTCAGGTTTAGCAACTCAAAACCATGATAAAGAAGTCTATACTCAAAGAACAAATAGAGAATTAAATCGAATTTTCATTTTCCAAATCTTTACAAATAGGGAAAATTTTGTAATAGTAACATAAATTTTTAACAACGAACCAAAAATGGTAGCTTGAAATATTTAGAAATTGTGCGAAATGAAAAGTAAGTTAGACATCATAGATACAAGTATGCTAAGAGGATTCAAACTTAACTAATCAAAAGAGGTATGATGAACTTCCTAGGGATAAGGATTGAAGTCAAATTTACAAGGATGTCAAAGATAGAGTTTCACAAGATACGAGTGTCAAACTTAAAGGAGGAGCAAGATGAAGCGAGGAAAGGAGGTATGAACGATAACGCTTATGATCGAGGAGAAAGGGAATTTAGACAACAAGGAAACTTAAGCAACATGTCAGGGTGTGAGACTAAAAGAGTCGAATCATAAAGATAACTAGTTAACAACCAGTAAGAGATATTAGAATTAGGGAGGTATTCAAGACAAGGAAATAACGAGTAAACTTTTATACTTAAGAATCAAATCCAACCAAGGTTAACACCCCACAAGAAAGAGTGCTATCAAATGGCGTTAAGGGATGATTAGCAAGGGTGAAAGGACAAGTTGGGAGGATACAAATGTAACTTCCTAGGAAGAAGAATAGAGAGTTTAAAAGAAGGATAGGCACCAAGAGATTAAGAATAAGGCGAGATACAAAAAGAACGAGAAACATCTTCAAGGAAGTAGAAGCATTCTTCAAAGGTTGAACAAATCTTCAATCCTCAATAATAGGCACTAAATCTTGATCTTCTTAAAATATAAGTGTCCTTTCAATGGAACGGAGATACTCTTGGCGATCACTCAAGAACATCAATATTCCAAATCAAAGACATAAAAATACATTTTTACACCAACAAATGATAAAACTAATTATCAGACGTCTCCAATAACAAGCTTTAACACTAATTGACGTTAAAACCAGTGAAAAACATTAAAATATTTTCAAAACCTTTAGTTCAAATTTTTTTATAATAAGGGTAATAACCCCATTAGCTATAGATAAGCTCACGGTCATTGATCCAAGAACGCAACAATTATTAAATGACAATCAACAAACAGGTTAGTACCTAACAAAGAGCAAACACAAATAGACTACAACATAAGGTCCTAAGTCTACCCATCTTACCCATCTCTCAAGTTTATTATTTTAAGGTCAAGTTATTTATAGTGGGGTGCACAAACGTGCGTCAGGAGCAAATATGCTCTGATACCAACTGTGACACCCTTAAATCTAGCCTTAAATAAATACGTAAATTCTGAGAAAAATCGGTAGGATATGTTTGTAAATGGTTCAACTAGTCAAAAACCTGCAATTTCAAAAAATTTTCTTCCTAAACCATTCACAACCAATCCAACTCAAGAAGAGTGTCATAAACCCTGCAAAAGTTGATAACTAATCCGCTAAAGGTAAGAAAATTCATAACTAAAGACGCGGAAATATAAGGATACAACCCAAAAAAAGAAAAGGGAGACATATGTCCCTTCAAATTATATACAAAACCAAAATAGAAAAGGTTTACTAAAAGAATAGTCAAACTAGGTCCAAGGTTCCTTATGCTCACTAGCTCGTCTGTGACCCCAACAAAGCATCAACAACCTGTCAATCGCATTTTATACAAACACGAAAGCCACAATTCAGTGGGGAGTAACTTCGAGTCCTCCCAGCCACGAATCGTCAAAATTTATGTAACATGTAATGTAACATGTAAACAATTTGATAAACCATTTACTTATCATGTATTCTAACAAATGACCCCTAACCTAACCAAACTAAACTATCATGTGAATCGATAACAAATAGTAATCCAAACTTTATCAATCAGAACCGCTTACATCTCACCTATTACAGATTCATAAAATCACCATACAAGAAAGGGCAATATATCAAAGACAGGCATAAGTTCTTAGCACGGTCAATAGTCACTTTGTAACTCGAGTCTATACCACGAGGTAGGGAAGGTAATCGAACCGGTATCTTGGCTCAGCGGTTACTATTAAGAAAACATGGCCAAGAGACAACACAACCCTAGCCTAAAATCTGCGCAGACCTAGACATGCGGATACACACCACCGCACCCAAGACTCACAACTTTTTTTTAAAACAAAGTGAAGTGAGTACCCTAAGGACACCACCGAAGGGTTGGCTAGTACTTAAGCTGACCCCATACTATCAAAATAAGTACCTGAGGTCATGCCCCAACTTGGATATAAATCCACTAGTCAGGAACACAAAGGCTATCAAGCAGTGAACATATACTCGTCAGAGACTATAAAGACCTATCTATGATGAAGGCCGAAATACTCACCTAGGACCTAGTCCCAGCTAGTCCCAGCTTGAATACTTTAGCCCACACCACACACGACTCACCACACAAGTCAATTAAGACACCCACTTAACCATAAGAGGGCAAAAAGTCCCACTTACCAACATGAATTCTAACATTCTATCATGTGAAAGGCTATATAATATTGTCTATTCAGCAGATAAACCAACAGTTCCTCAATAAGTATTCAATACTAATTGCCAATCCTAGCAATTATAACAATATTTAAGGCTTTAGGGGAAACTAGGGCCATTACTACAAAATAAGAAGCTATTAAATTCAATAAGCTATACATGTGAACTAAAGCTTGAGAAATGGCCTAAAACAAGAAAAAGGCCGATTATCTAAATCATTCAACCGAATTTTTACCCGCAACCCCAGCCCTGCGACAGGTACGGGTCAAATTGCGGCTGACCAATCACTCAATTAACTGACATCGCATCAGTCAAAGGGACTAAGGCTCGGTTTTGCACACAATCAACAAAACATTACAATTATCGCTATAAAATTCATTTGAGCCTATTAATTACAAATTCATTTTGTAAAACTATCCTAACATGTGATAACTACTATTCAAACAAAAATCACCAAACATACAAAAACAACAAAGCATGTGACGATCTTTCGTCGAGTAACTCGAAATATGTTACCTTACTAGCAAAGAGACAAGTAATAACTTGAGAAAGCTTTTAAAACCCAAAATTACTCTTCATCTTCAACCACATATGAGGCACCTAAAATAATTATGTGAAAGGACGATATTAACGAATTATCTTTATATAAAATATGAGACGGAAATTAAATAGATAACTAATCTTAGACTATTATCTCGGATTTTAGACACTTGTTGTATACATAGGTTTTACGTGACACTTCAATACGGTAATTCCAAGCTTCAAATGAAATTAAACTCTTACAGGATACTAATGCCACATTAACCTTAATCTCACCCATATAATTTCCCATTTAGCGAGCCAACTCAGACCCTTCACACAAACTACTTCATTGGTACCAAAATGACCAAAGAAATTGTTAACAATATCCAACTACTAGACGCCAAAAGAAGCTATGACCACGACTCAAAGAGCCACTTAGGCAGCCCCTCTCACGACCTCAAACAACCAGCCGTGACCAAGGCGCGGCGGCCGCCATGGTCACTCGCTCGGCTCCAATCCGTGCCAGCCAGCCTCTGCCGAGGCCGAGGCATGCCCTTGCCCAGTCACTCGACCCCAAGACATCCCGCTGTGGCGGCACCTTGCAAAACAGGTCGCCCACCAACCAACCACCAAAGAACACGCCTCCAAAACAATCCCAAAACGCAAGCAAAACCGTCCCAAAAACAAATCCTAAAATACATACAACCCATTGTAACAAATCCCCAATTTCAACACCTATAATTTCCGTGAAATGTGCCAAAACAAAAATCAAATACCCCATTTTCACTATTAAAGAAGCTCATTTGTGACCGTCTTAAGACAAAATTTTAAGCATTAAAATGATAGTATTCACCCAATTAAATTACCCAACATAATTACCCACTTCACCATGAATCCAAAGGTACTAACTTTTCTCAAAAATAATAAGTAAATCTAGTATAAGACCGTCACATGCTACAATAATATGGAAATTTCATAAAGAATGAAACTTTAACACAAGTAAGCATCCAATATACAAACTAGCATACAAAATCGACTTAGTAACGAATAATCCTATCACCGTTACCTTAAACGCTCCTTATTCTCCGAATAAATGGTCCACAAGGCACGAGACTCACCCCGGTCTTGAATCCTTCATAAAAGGGCAAGAAAACGGAATAAAGAAGCTAAAAGACGACACTTTTATAAGACGGCGAAAGACGAAACCACTACAAAAAGGAGACTTTCTTACCTTAAAAGAACGAGGAAGGAATGAGGAAGCTAAAGGTGTAAAAATTATTAATTTTGGTTGAGAAATGGGACGGGATCCGAGGTTGGGGTGACGAAATGGTGCTTTGGTCCATTTTTGTGTTGTTGTAGGGATGTTGTTGTTCTTGACTTCGAATGAAGAAGAAGAAAATGGGAAAAAAAATAAGGGGGTGGGGACGGTACATCAACAACAACAATAATAATAATAATGATACACCAGCTAGCTTGCTAGCTTCTAATTATACGTACGTTTCTTCATCGTTAAGTAATTTCGCTCGTTTTTAAAACCGCCTAGAGTTAATAAAATCGGTTTTTAGTAAAAGTTTCAATAATAAAACGGAATTAATAATAAATAAATTTAATGAGTGAAAATAAAATAAACTCAGCTAGTTAACGTAAATAATACAATATCAGCTTGAATCGGAATTATTAGCGATTTTTACAAAACTAACGGATATTAATAAAAATTACTAATTTAGTGAAATAAGCTCAAAATAGCTAATTGGATGGTTTTGTTCCCAAAATCCATCTCGGGTTCACTTAAAACAACTTTCATAAGGACTCGTAAAGAAACGAAAATTATTAAATAAATAAACCCGAACTAACTTCAATAAATTCAACTAACTTTAAATAAACTTATTAATGATTATTAAAATTAACGTATCGAATTATGATGAAATTAATTAATTAGCTAAGCATATATATATAAACCGTTAAATGATGTAATTAAATTCAAAATAGCAATTAAAAGAATTTTATTCAACTTAATAAAATACGGGGTGTTACAATCACCCCATCTTTTAAAAAGTTTCGTCCTCGAAACTTGAAAGTAGAAATGGAAGGTTATGAAAATAAAACTGGAATTGAGATCGGTAACTAAAACATTTAAAAGGTCACTTATTGTAAGAATCAAAAATTTTTTTCAAGAATTTCAACTAAAATTTTCCGAAACAGAACCAGGACTCTCATCGAGGAGGAACGGATGTGTTCTCGTTACGTATTCAAGAACATCACATTCCAAATCAAAGATAAGGTCAAAAGGCAAATCATTTGTATAAATCAAAAATCAAAATACCTTCAAAAACATTAATGAAGAGTTTTCAAAAATATAAGTCTCATTCATGGAACGGAATTGCTCTTGTCGTGCACACAAGAACGCTAACTTTCCAAGTCAGAGACAAATTTAAAACAAAAACTATTCGCCGACAAGCGTAGAACAAGTTATCAAACGTTTCCAATAACTAGTTCTATCACCCGATCAACGTCAAAATCAAAGAAAAAGGCAATCCACTCAAATTTTCTTTTACGAAAGACAAAATAGAAATGAAGGTTTCACCTTTAAACTAAAAGGGGAGTTAAATTCCTGAAATATAATATTAAACTTTGACAAAGGCATTATGATTAAATCAAAGTGAATAGAGATTGGATAAAATTTACAAAAATCTCAGGTTTAGCAACTCAAAACCATGATAAAGAAGTCTATACTCAAAGAACAAATAGAGAATTAAATCGAATTTTCATTTTCCAAATCTTTACAAATAGGGAAAATTTTGTAATAGTAACATAAATTTTTAACAACGAACCAAAAATGGTAGCTTGAAATATTTAGAAATTGTGCGAAATGAAAAGTAAGCAAAATCGTCCCAAAAACAGTCCTAAAATACATACAACCCATTGTAACAGTCCCAATTTCAACACCTATAATTTCCAGGGAAATGTGCCAAAACAGAAATCAAATACCCCATTTTCACTATTAAAGAAGCTCATTTGTGACCGTCTTAAGACGAAATTTTAAGCATTAAAATGATAGTATTCACCCAATTAAATTACCCAACATAATTACCCACTTCACCATGAATCCAAAGGTACTAACTTTTCTCAAAAATAATAAGTAAATCTAGTATAAGACCGTCACATGCTACAATAATATGAAAATTTCATAAAGAATGAAACTTTAACACAAGTAAGCATCCAATATACAAACTAGCATACAAAATCGACTTAGTAACGAATAATCCTATCACCGTTACCTTAAACGCTCCTTATTCTCCGAATAAATGGTCCACAAGGCACGAGACTCACCCCGGGTCTTTGAATCCTTCATAAAAGGGCAAGAAAACGGAATAAAGAAGCTAAAAGACGACACTTTTATAAGACGGCGAAAGACGAAACCACTACAAAAAGGAGACTTTCTTACCTTAAAAGAACGAGGAAGGAATGAGGAAGCTAAAGGTGTAAAAATTATTAATTTTGGTTGAGAAATGGGACGGGATCTGAGGTCGGGGGTGACGAAATGGTGCTTTGGTCCATTTTTGTGTTGTTGTAGGGATGTTGTTGTTGCTGACTTCGAATGAAGAAGAAGAAAATGGGAAAAAAATAAGGGGGTGGGGACGGTACATCAACAACAACAACAACAACAATAATAATAATAATAATAATGATACACCAGCTAGCTTGCTAGCTTCTAATTATACGTACGTTTCTTCATCGTTAAGTAATTTCGCTCGTTTTTAAAACCGCCTCGAGTTAATAAAATCGGTTTTTAGTAAAAGTTTCAATAATAAAACGGAATTAATAATAAATAAATTTAATGAGTGAAAATAAAATAAACTCAGCTAGTTAACGTAAATAATACAATATCAGCTTGAATCGGAATTATTAGCGATTTTTACAAAACTAACGGATATTAATAAAAATTACTAATTTAGTGAAATAAGCTCAAAATAGCTAATTGGACGGTTTTGTTCCCAAAATCCATCTCGGGTTCACTTAAAACAACTTTCATAAGGACTCGTAAAGAAACGGAAATTATTAAATAAATAAACCCGAACTAACTTCAATAAATTCGAACTAACTTTAAATAAACTTATTAATGATTATTAAAATTAACGTATCGAATTATGATGAAATTAATTAATTAGCTAAGCATATATATATAAATCGTTAAATGATGTAATTAAATTCAAAATAGCAATTAAAAGAATTTTATTCAACTTAATAAAATACGGGGTGTTACATTTACAAGGACAAATGATTCACATAACGAGTAACAATGACTAATGAACTAGAACAAGTGATTCACACAAACGTCACAATTACTAATGTACAAGGACAAATGTTTCACACAACGAGTCACAAGGATTATTGAACAAGTAGAAATTATTCACACAACGAGTCACAATGACTAATGAACTAGAACAAATTATTCCACAACGAGTCACAATGACTAATAAACAGGGACAAATGGTTAACACAACGAGTCACAAGGACAAATGGTTAACACAACGATTCAAGGACTAATTAACAAGGACAAATGATTCACACAATGTGTCAAAAGGACTAATTGACAAGGACAAATGATTCACACAACGAGTCACAAAGACTAATGAACTAGGACAAATGATTCACACAATGAGTCACAATCAGTAATGAACTAGAACAAATGAGTCACATAACGAGTCATAGACTAATGAACAAAAACAAATGGTTTATATAATGAGTCACAAGGATTCATGAACAAGGATAAATGATTCACATTACGAGTCACAAGGACTAATTAACAAGGACAAATGATTCATACAACGAGTCACAAGGACAAATTTACAAGGACAAATGGTTCACACAACGAGTCACAAGGACAAATGAACTAGGACAAATAATTCACACAACGAATCACAATGACAAATGAACAAGGACAAATGGTTCACAAAACGAGTCACAAGGTGATGCGTATGGCGGGATGATTAATAAACGACCTGATGCGAATATCGACCCCAAGAAAGAGGTTGTGCTCAATTTGGAGGACTAAGCAAAACCACGACCAAGTAATGCATATTCGCACACAAAAATTGGATGGGCTCAAATAAAAGATAGGAAATATGTGCGATTAAAGCTCAAGACCCGCGAGAATTTTGAAACCGTATGGGAACAAGAGGAATGCCGTGTGGGAACAAGAGAAAAGAGAGGAAAGTGGCGGCACCAAGGGGAGAGGAATTCCTACTTAGTTTTTTTGCATTTTCAACCTAGTTTGAATAAAAGTTGACAAAAAAGGTCTAGGTTGTAAGTTCTATGTATTCATTCATCCTAGAACTTACAAACTAGCATTAAATGCTTGCTTGGAGGCCAAGGCTTTTGTCCTATATAAGGACCTAGCCTCCTCATTTGTAAATCATCGAAGTTGAAGTAAAAACCTTTTAGAGAGAGAAACTTGTTGTTTCAATCTTTTTCAAAGAATCGATGATTTCGAGTCTTGCCTTGAACTAAGGACGTGCTCCACAGTTTAAGTTGAATTACTTGGCGCGTTTTCGAGTAATTCCCCATTGTTATCGCTATAGATCTAGTGATAGCAAATATCCCATTGGTTCGATCTCTTCACAAGAAATCGAAGCAAATATCCTTTTATCCTTGCACAACATAAACACAAAAACAAAACAAAAAGACTTCCGCTTCGCCAATATCACGCCAAGTGACACGAACTGGTCGGGTTGCACCTAGTGCATTCGGATCTTCCGTCTCACTTGATTTCACAATTAAGTCTTCCGCTCCGTATACGCTTCAAATGGTATCAGAGCTTCGGCTCTTGATCACCCCAAAAAAATCAAGACGGTCCTAAGGAGGTCCCAATCAATTGATAGTTGAATATCCAACGCGCTTGGTATTCAAAGATTAAACTCGGCGAGGTAGTTGAGGTTTAATCGATTGGATCTTGAAGGCACGAATTGAACAAAAAAAAAAAAACACAAAAATCACTGTTCACGGTACTGTTCACCTTAAAAAAAAAGAGAGTTTCGAAATTTCAAAAAAAAAAAAGAAACATCGAAATGAATTTCGACGATCCCAATTTCCTCAAGAATCTTCAAAAGGCTTTAAGGAATTTACAAGAAAATGATTCCAAGTGGATGCCTAGACGAGAACGAACCGTGGAAGAGTTCAAAGTAAGTGAATTACCCGAGTTCACGGGAGGCACGGACCCCGAGGATTATCTCTATTGGGAGAGACAAATCGAACGAATATTTGATTTCAAAGGTCTAGATGACGCGAAATGCTGCAAGTACGCTATTCGAAGACTTAGTGGAGGGGCTTCACTATGGTACGAGAGTTTGAAAGCAAGGCGTGCTCGCGCTGGAAAAAAGAAATTATCATCTTGGGATTCTCTTAAACGCAAATTGCGCAAGAGATATGTTCCAGCAACTTATAGGCTCACGACTTATCGTAAGATCGCCAATCTCAACCAAGGGAGGCTTCGTGTCTCTGAATACATCGACGAGTTTGATAATCTCACTCTGATGAGAGAAGTGGAAGAGAGTGAAGAATTAAAGATGGTTGAAGCACAAGGAAAAGCTAAATTGCCAACAATTTACGGTGAGAGTAGTCGGAATTGGAGGAACGAGGGAGGATCGGAAGGGAGTCCGGCGAGTAATGTTGGCGAACCCAAGTCGGCTGCCACCCCTAGCTCCGCGGCAAGAGCGCCCGATTCTAAGGAAACAAGTCTCTCCAAAGTACGATGTTTAAAGTGTCCGGGGTTTGGGCACTATCAAAGCGCGTGTCCAAATGAACGATTGAATACCTTGAGAGACGCTGTTGCTTATCGGGATGAGTTGTTTGATGAGGAGGAACGATTGAGTGATGCGTTCAATTTCGAAGAAAGAGAAAAGGACGATATTATAGAGTCATTGAGTGACGATGATCAAATTAAAGATGTGATTGAAGATGACATATTTGCCAACTTGGATGAACCTCATGCGGGAGGTACTTCTTTATTCGATCCAAATCTACCAATTGTTTTTGATGAAGAATTGGAAGAAGTTTATGACGAAACTCACATGGAAGAAAGCAATCATACAAGTTATGATGATGCAACTCAAGACAATCCTACTCTTGTGCCAATCTCGGATGAGGAAATCAAGGATGTTTTCTCCGAGGAACTACCCGCTAGTTTACCACCTATTCGAGGGATTGAACACCAAATCGATCTCCTACCCATAGCTCCCTTACCAAACAAAGCCGCCTATAAATGCAATCCAATGGAGACAAAGGAATTGCAAATCGAGGAATTGATGGAACGAGGTTATGTGCGCGAGAGCATAAAAGTCCATGTGCTGTCCCTACTCTATTTGCCCCAAAGAAGGATGGGACGTGGCAAATATGCGTTGATAGTCGAGCCAAGAACAACATAACTATCAAGTATCGTTTTCCTATCCCAAGGCTTGACAACATGCTTGATGAGTTACATGGATCCGAAACCTTTTCTAAGATCGACTTGAGGAGTGGTTATCAGCAAATGCGAATAAGAGAAAGGGATAAGTGGAAAACCGCGTTCAAGACTAGACATGGGTTATACGAGTGGGCCGTCATGCCATTCGGATTAACCAATGCTCCGAGTACTTTTATGCGACTCATGAACGAGGTACTCAAACCTTTCTTAAGCAGATTTGTTGTCGTCTATTTGGATGACATTTTGGGGTACAGTCGAACTGAGGAAGAACATTTTATACACCTGCGAGAGGTGTTCGACATATTTCGAGGGCAGGAACTCTATGGAAAGAAGGAGAAGTGGTCGTTGTGGGTCAAGAGTGTCATCTTTCTCGACTATATGGTATCTAAAGACAGGGTTCCGGTGGAACCAATCAAAATTGAAACAATCAAGGCATGGCCTACTCCTAAGACCACCACAGAGGTCCGATCATTTCATGGACTCGCATCATTTTATCGGAGGTTCATTCAGGACTTTAGTACCATTACTAGTCCTATCACCGAGTGTACGAAAAGGGGAACCTTCGTATGGACCCCGGCTGCTCAAGGGGCGTTCGAGACGATTATTCAAAAACTTTGCGAGGCACCTTTATTGGCACTCCCAGATTTCACTCAACCATTCGAGATGGAATGTGACGCAAGCGGCGTTAGAATTGGAGCCGTACTAATACAAGGAAAGCGACCCATCTCTTATTTCTCCGAGAAATTGAATGAAGCCCGGCTCAATTACTCAACGTACAACAAAGAATTTCATGCTATCGTGAGAGCTCTTCAACATTGAAGTCACTACCTTTGGCCGAGTCATTTCATCCTGCACTCGAACCGCGAATCACTGAAGCACATCAATGGACAACAAAAGTTAAACCCACGGCATGCCAAGTGGGTGGAGTTCCTACAATCCTTTCACTTTTCATCAAAGTATAAATGTGGCAAGAGTAATGTGGTGGCCGGTGCTCTCTCACGACGGTACTCATTATTGAACGTGCTCGATGTCCGATTACTTAGATTTGAGACACTGAAGGGTTACTACGAGCATGATCCTTACTTTGGAGAAACCTTCGAGATTTGCAAGTCCGGAACTCGTGATGAGTTCATTATTCCAGATGGTTTCCTCTTCAAAGGTAATAGGCTTAATGTTCCAAAACTTCCAACTCGGGAACTCCTTATTCGAGAAGCTCATGAAGGTGGACTTGGAGGACATTTCGGGGTAAACAAAACTGTAGATATTCCCAAAGAGCATCTTCATTGACCCCAACTGCAAAGAGTCATGCAGGATGTGATACGAAGGTGGGAACCATATCAAGTCAAAAAACCGTATCAATCACCAATTGACAAATACATTGATGAGAAGCTGCATGGTGGGAACTATAATTTTTTATTAAAGTCAATTTTCATGGAAGCTCATGATGATCTTGTTGTTTCAAGCAACCACTATTTGGATGTTGGTAGAATTGTGCATAAAAGGTGGTGGGAAGGAAATCACAAGAAAGTAAAGCGCAAGCAAAGATGGCACAAAATGGTTTTGACTTACAATAATCATTACAATTTCAAATCACTGGAGATGGATAAACATGAAGACTACATTGAAGATGATGAGTTGAAGAAGAGGTCAACGGGGTGCGCAAATTGCTTCATGTTCTTAATCAAGTTTGAATCTAACTTCCAGATTTGTTTTGACCCCGGCGGCATCAAATATGATTCGACTATATGCTCGGGTTTGTTTGGGTTTATAATATTCATCTTTGATCCCGGCATACTTAGGCAAAGAATTGAGGACAATTCTTTTTTAAGGGAGAGAATTTGATGCGTATGGCGGGATGATTAATAAACGACCTGATGCGAATATCGACCCCAAGAAAGAGGTTGTGCTCAATTTGGAGGACTAAGCAAAACCACGCCCAAGTAATGCATATTCGCACACAAAAATTGGATGGGCTCAAATAAAAGATAGGAAATATGTGCGATTAAAGCTCAAGACCCGCGAGAACTTTGAAACCGTATGGGAACAAGAGGAATGCCGTGTGGGAACAATAGAAAAGAGAGGAAAGTGGCGGCACCAAGGGGAGAGGAATTCCTACTTAGTTTTTTTGCATTTTCAACCTAGTTTGAATAAAAGTTGACAAAAAAGGTCTAGGTTGTAAGTTCTATGTATTCATTCATCCTAGAACTTACAAACTAGCATTAAATGCTTGCTTGGAGGCCAAGGCTTTTGTCCTATATAAGGACCTAGCCTCCTCATTTGTAAATCATCGAAGTTGAAGTAAAAACCTTTTAGAGAGAGAAACTTGTTGTTTCAATCTTTTTCAAAGAATCGATGATTTCGAGTCTTGCCTTGAACTAAGGACGTGCTCCACAGTTTAAGTTGAATTACTTGACGCGTTTTCGAGTAATTCCCCATTGTTATCGCTATAGGTCTAGTGATAGCAAATATCCCATTGGTTCGATCTCTTCACAAGAAATCGAAGCAAATATCCTTTTATCCTTGCACAACATAAACACAAAAACAAAACAAAAAGACTTCCGCTTCGCCAATATCACGCCAAGTGACACGAACTGGTCGGGTTGCACCTAGTGCATTCGGATCTTCCGTCTCACTTGATTTCACAATTAAGTCTTCCGCTCCGTATACGCTTCACAAGGACTAATTAGCAAGGACAAATGATTCACACAACGAGTCACAATGACTAATGAACAAGAAAAAATGGTTCACACAACGAGTCACAAGGACTAATTTACAAGGACAAATGATTCACATAACGAGACACAATGACTAATGAACTTGAACAAGTGATTCACACAACGAGTCACAATTACTAATGAACAAGACAAATGTTTCCCACAACGAGTCACAAGGACTAATTAACAAGGACCAAAGGTTCACACAACGTGTCACAATGACTAATTAAGAAGGACAAATGGTTAACACAACGAGTCACAAGGACTAATTAACAAGGACAAATGATTCACACAACGTGTCAAAGGGACTAATTAACAAGGACAAATGATTCACACAACGAGTCACAAGGACTAATTTACAAGGACAAATGATTCACATAATGAGTAACAATGACTAATGAACTAGAACAAGTGATTCACACAACGAGTCACAATTACTAATGAACAAGGACAAATGTTTCACACAACGAGTCACAAGGATTATTGAACAAGTACAAATGATTCACACAACGAGTCACAATGACTAATGAACTAGAACAAATTATTCCACAACGAGTCACAATGACTAATAAACAGGGACAAATGGTTAACACAGCGAGTCACAAGGACATATGGTTAACACAACGATTCAAGGACTAATTAACAAGGACAAATGATTCACACAATGTGTCAAAAGGACTAATTGACAAGGACAAATGATTCACACAACGAGTCATAAAGACTAATGAACTAGGACAAATGATTCACACAACGAGTCACAATCAGTAATGAACTAGAACAAATGATTCACATAACGAGTCATAGACTAATGAACAAAAACAAATGGTTTATATAATGAGTCACAAGGATTAATGAACAAGGATAAATGATTCACACTACGAGTCACAAGGACTAATTAACAAGGACAAATGATTCACACAACGAGTCACAAGGACAAATTTACAAGGACAAATGGTTCACACAACGAGTCACAAGGACAAATGAACTAGGACAAATAATTCACACAACGAATCACAATGACAAATGAACAAGGACAAATGGTTCACAAAACGAGTCACAAGGACTAATTAGCAAGGACAAATGATTCACACAACGAGTCACAAGGACTAATGAACAAGGATAAATAATTCACACAACGACTCACAATGAGTAATGAACAAGGACAAATGGTTCACACAACGAGCCACAAGGACTAATTTACAAGGACAAATGATTCACATAACGAGTAAAAATGACTAATGAACTAGAACAAGTGATTCACACAACGAGTTACAATTACTAATGAACAAGGACAAATGTTTCAAGTACAAATGATTCACACAACGAGTCACAATGACTAATGAACTAGAACAAATTATTCCACAACGAGTCACAATGACTAATAAACAGGGACAAATGGTTAACACAACGAGTCACAAGGACAAATGGTTAACACAACGATTCAAGGACTAATTAACAAGGACAAATGATTCACACAATGTGTCAAAAGGACTAATTGACAAGGACAAATGATTCACACAACGAGTCACAAGGACTAATGAACAAGGACAAATAATTCACACAACGACTCACAATGACTAATGAACAAGGACAAATGGTTCACACAACGAGCCACAAGGACTAATTTACAAGGACAAATGATTCACATAACGAGTAACAATGACTAATGAACTAGAACAAGTGATTCACACAACGAGTCACAATTACTAATGAACAAGGACAAATGTTTCACACAACGAGTCACAAGGATTATTGAACAAGTACAAATGATTCACACAACGAGTCACAATGACTAATGAACTAGAACAAATTATTCCACAACGAGTCACAATGACTAATAAACAGGGACAAATGGTTAACACAAATGAGTCACAAGGACATATGGTTAACACAACGATTCAAGGACTAATTAACAAGGACAAATGATTCACACAATGTGTCAAAAGGACTAATTGACAAGGACAAATGATTCACACAACGAGTCATAAAGACTAATGAACTAGGACAAATGATTCACACAACGAGTCACAATCAGTAATGAACTAGAACAAATGATTCACATAACGAGTCATAGACTAATGAACAAAAACAAATGGTTTATATAATGAGGCACAAGGATTAATGAACAAGGATAAATTATTCACACTACGAGTCACAAGGACTAATTAACAAGGACAAATGATTCACACAACGAGTCACAAGGACAAATTTACAAGGACAAATGGTTCACACAACGAGTCACAAGGACAAATGAACTAGGACAAATAATTCACACAACGAATCACAATGACAAATGAACAAGGACAAATGGTTCACAAAACGAGTCACAAGGACTAATTAGCAAGGACAAATGATTCACACAACGAGTCACAATGACTAATGAACAAGAAAAAATGGTTCACACAACGAGTCACAAGGACTAATTTACAAGGACAAATAATTCACATAACGAGACACAATGACTAATGAACTTGAACAAGTGATTCACACAACGAGTCACAATTACTAATGAACAAGACAAATGTTTCCCACAACGAGTCACAAGGACTAATTAACAAGGTCCAATGGTTCACACAACGACTCACAATGACTAATTAAGAAGGACAAATGGTTAACACAACGAGTCACAAGGACTAATTAACAAGGACAAATGATTCACACAACGTGTCAAAGGGACTAATTAACAAGGACAAATGATTCACACAACGAGTCAAAGGGACTTAATAACAAGGACAAATGATTCACACAACGAGTAACAAGGACTAATGAACTAGAACAAGTGATTCACACAACGAGTCACAATTACTAATGAACAAGGACAAATGTTTCACACCACGAGTCACAAGGATTATTGAACAAGTACAAATGATTCACACAACGAGTCACAATGACTAATGAACTAGAACAAATTATTTTACAACGAGTCACAATGACTATTAAACAGGGACAAATAGTTAACACAACGAGTCACAAGGACAAATGGTTAACACAACGATTCAAGGACTAATTAACAAGGACAAATGATTCACACAATGTGTCAAAAGGACTAATTGACAAGGACAAATGATTCACATAACGAGTAACAATGACTAATGAACTAGAACAAGTGATTCACACAAACGTCACAATTACTAATGTACAAGGACAAATGTTTCACACAACGAGTCACAAGGATTATTGAACAAGTACAAATGATTCACACAACGAGTCACAATGACTAATGAACTAGAACAAATTATTCCACAACGAGTCACAATGACTAATAAACAGGGACAAATGGTTAACACAACGAGTCACAAGGACAAATGGTTAACACAACGATTCAAGGACTAATTAACAGGGACAAATGATTCACACAATGTGTCAAAATGACTAATTGACAAGGACAAATGATTCACACAACGAGTCACAAAGACTAATGAACTAGGACAAATGATTCACACAACGAGTCACAATCAGTAATGAACTAGAACAAATGATTCACATAACGAGTCATAGACTAATGAACAAAAACAAATGGTTTATATAATGAGTTACAAGGATTCATGAACAAGGATAAATGATTCACATTACGAATCACAAGGACTAATTAACAAGGACAAATGATTCATACAACGAGTCACAAGGACAAATTTACATGGACAAATGGTTCACACAACGAGTCACATGGACAAATGAACTAGGACAAATAATTCACACAACGAATCACAATGACAAATGAACAAGGACAAATGGTTCACAAAACGAGTCACAAGGACTAATTAGCAAGGACAAATGATTTACACAACGTGTCAAAGGGACTAATTAACAAGGACAAATGATTCACACAACGAGTCAAAGGGACTTAATAACAAGGACAAATGATTCACACAACGAGACACAAGGACTAATGAAATAGGACAAATGATTCACACAACGAGTCACAAGGACTAATGAACAAGGACAAATTGTTCACACAACGAGTCAAAGGGACTTATTAACAAGGACAAATGATTCACACAACGAGTCACAAGGACTAATGAAATAGGACAAATGACTCACACAACGAGTCACAAGGACTAATGAACTAGGACAAATATTTCACACAACGAGTCACAATGACTAATGAACAAGGACAAATGGTTCACACAACGAGTCACATGGACTAATTAACAAGGACAACTGATTCACACAACGAGTCACAAGGACTAATGAACAAGGACAAATAATTCACACAACGACTCACAATGACTAATGAACAAGGACAAATGGTTCACACAACGAGCTACAAGGACTAATTTACAAGGACAAATGATTCACATAACGAGTAACAATGACTAATGAACTAGAACAAGTGATTCACACAACAAGTCACAATTACTAATGAACAAGGACAAATGTTTCGCACAACGAGTCACAAGGACTAATGAACAAGTACAAATGATACACACAACGAGTCACAATGACTAATGAACAAGAACAAACTATTCCACAACGAGTCACAATGACTAATAAACAGGGACAAATGGTTAACACAACGAGTCACAAGGACAAATGGTTAACACAACGATTTAAGGACTAATTAACAAGGACAAATGATTCACACAATGTGTCAAAAGGACTAATTGACAAGGACAAATGATTCACACAACGAGTCACAAAGACTAATGAACTAGTACAAATGATTCACACAACGAGTCACAATCGAATGAACTAGAACAAATGAATCACATAACGAGTCATAGACTAATGAACAAAAACAAATGGTTTATATAATGAGTCACAAGGATTAATGAACAAGGATAAATGATTCACATTACGAGTCACAAGGACTAATTAACAAGGACAAATGATTCATACAACGAGTCACAAGGACAAATTTACAAGGACAAATGGTTCACACGACGAGTCAAAAGGACAAATGAACTAGGAGAAATAATTCACACAACGAATCACAATGACAAATGAACAAGGACAAATGGTTCACAAAACGAGTCACAAGGACTAATTAGCAAGGACAAATGATTCACACAACGAGTCACAATGACTAATGAACAACAAAAAAATGGTTCACACAACGAGTCACAAGGACTAATTTACAAGGACAAATGATTCACATAACGAGTCACAATGACTAATGAACTTGAACAAGTGATTCACACAACGAGTCACAATTACTAATGAACAAAGACAAATGTTTCCCACAACGAGTCACAAGGACTAATTAACAAGGACCAACGGTTCACACAACGAGTCACAATGACTAATTAAGAAGGACAAATGGTTAACACAACGAGTCACAAGGACTAATTAACAAGGACAAATGATTCACACAACGAGTCACAAGGACTAATAAACAAGGACAAATAATTCACACAACGACGCACAATGACTAATAGACAAGGACAAATGGTTCACACAACGAGCCACAAGGACTAATTTTCAAGGACAAATGATTCACATAACGAGTAACAATGACTAATGAACTAGAACAAGTGATTCACACAACAAGTCACAATTACTAATGAACAAGGACAAATGTTTCACACAACGAGTCACAAGGATTATTGAACAAGTACAAATGATTCACACAACGAGTCACAATGACTAATGAAGTAGAACAAATTATTCCACAACGAGTCACAATGACTTATAAACAGGGACAAATGGTTAACACAACGAGTCACAAGGACAAATGTTTAACACAACGATTCAAGGACTAATTAACAAGGACAAATGATTCTCACAATGTGTCAAAAGAACTAATTGACAAGGACAAATGATTCACACAACGAGTCACAAAGACTAATGAACTAGGACAAATGATTCACACAACGAGTCACAATCAGTAATGAACTAGAACAAATGATTCACATAACGAGTCATAGACTAATGAACAAAAACAAATGGTTTATATAATGAGTCACAAGGATTAATGAACAAGGATAAATGATTCACATTACGAGTCACAAGGACTAATTTACAAGGACAAATGATTCATACAACGAGTCACAAGGACAAATTTACAAGGACAAATGGTTCACACAACGAGTCACAAGGACAAATGAACTAGGACAAATAATTCACACAACGAATCACAATGACAAATGAACAAGGACAAATGGTTCACAAAACAAGTCACAAGGACTAATTAGCAAGGACAAATGATTCACACAACGAGTCACAATGACTAATGAACAAGAAAAAATGGTTCACACAACGAGTCACAAGGACTAATTTACAACGACAAATGATTCACATAACGAGACACAATGACTAATGAACTTGAACAAGTGATTCAATCCAAATTGGAAGGTGTCAAACATACAAGGTCTAACTAGAAGTTTCATAACATAACCATCGCTAAAGTCGCGAATAGCAAATTATACAACCAATGTAAAGAGGGAGACATATGTCCCTAAAATGTATGTGACAAAAAAAGTGTTTAAGGGTCACAATAAAATAAAGCCAATCTAGGTTCCAAGGTTACTTTGCTCGCTAGCTCGTCCATGTACCCCATATATGCATCACCTACCTGTCAATCGCATTTTATACAAATACGAAAGCCACAGTCAGTGGGGAGTAACTCCGAGTTCTCCCAGCCACGAAATGTCATAATTAATATAACATGTAAACATAAGAATATGAATACGAATCACACAATGCCTTAGCATATAGATGCTAGACAATCGTGCTTAATATGTGAACAACAATATAACACCACATAGTCCTAGCATGTGAATACTAGACCGACTCATACTACACTATCATGTGAATCACATAACATCCAGAATCCAAACTCTATCAACCATAGCCGGCTTGCATCTCACCTTCTATGATTCATAGAATCATCAAACAAGAAAGGGCAATATATCAAAGACAGGCATAAGTTCTTAGCACCGTCAATAGTCACTCAGAATCTCGAGTCTATACCACGAGGTAGGAAGGTAATCGAACCGGTATCTTGGCTCAGAGGTTCTATCAAAACATGGCCAAGACACAACACAACCCTAGTACTAAATCACAGAGACCTAGACATGCGGATACACACCACCGCACCCAAGACCCACAATTTTATAAAACTATGTGAGTACCCTAAGGAGTCCACCAAAGGGTTGGCTAGTACTTAAGGTGACCACTTACTCTCAAAATAAGTAACGAGGTCATGCCCCAACTTGGATATAAACCCACCAAGTCAGGAACACAGAGGCTATTAAGCAGTGAACATCCACTCGTCAAAGACTATAATGACCTATCTATGATGAAGGCCGAAATACTCACCTAGGACCTAGTCCCAGCTAGTCCCAAATGAATACTTTAGCCCACACCACAAGACAAGTAGGATACCCAATTAACCATAAGAGGGGCAAAGAGCCCAACTTACCAACATAAATGCTAACATTCTATCATGTGAAAGGCTATATAAATGTCTATTCAAATGAGACAATCCAACCATATCCTCAATGTCATCAATAACCAAATTATAGCTAACCATCAATATCATAGTCCATGAGAATAAACTACAATGGCTAAAGGCAAACAAGACTCAAGCATAAGGCATCCAAAGCATCCAACAACCAACATGTGAAATGATAATTACAAATATCAAGGCATAACATAAAACCTCCAATAACAACCAATCTTACCTCAAAGACAAACCCTCGACCCGAGTCCCGCGACGAGTCATCGGTCAAATCGAGGCTGACCGGTTTAAACCTAGTTTGACCAAACTCGTTCGGTCAATCTGGCCCAGCTCAGAGTCTTGGCCTACTTTGGCCCAAATCACAAAATTTATCGCAATATTATTCTCATGCTATTTCCAATTTCTATCATGTGAAAAACGAAAGTAACACATTATCAATCACCTAAACACTTAACAAACACCAAACACAACATCAATTACTACTAATGTGACATTAATTCGTCGAGTAACTCGGAATAGTTACCTTACGCTAGCAAAGAGACAAGTAATAACTTGAGAAAGCTTCTAAAACCCAAAATTACTCTTCATCTTCAACCACATATGAGCCACCTAAAATAATTATGTGAAAGGACGATATTAACGAATTATCTTTATATAAAATATGAGACGGAAATTAATTTAATTATATTTTAAATAAACCAAACTAGCGTCAAAACAATTTATGGACACGGCTCAAAAGTTATTATGACAACCTCAAACTCGGCCTAACCACCAACTACACATGGCCTCAAACTCGTGACTTAGCTAGGCCACTGCCTAGGCCACGGCCATCAGACTAATTAAGAAGGACAAATGGTTAACACAACGAGTCACAAGAACTAATTAACAAGGACAAATGATTCACACAACGAGTCACAAGGACTAATGAACAAGGACAAATAATTCACACAACGACTCACAATGACTAATGAACAAGGACAAATGGTTCACACAACGAGCCACAAGGACTAATTTACAAGGACAAATGATTCACATAACGAGTAACAATGACTAATGAACTAGAACAAGTGATTCACACAACGAGTCACAATTACTAATGAACAAGAACAAATGTTTCACACAACGAGTCACAAGGATTATTGAACAAGTACAAATGATTCACACAACGAGTCACAATGACTATTGAACTAGAACAAATTATTCCACAACGAGTCACAATGACTAATAAACAGGGACAAATGGTTAACACAACGAGTCACAAGGACAAATGGTTAACACAACGAGTCACAAGGACTAATTAACAAGGACAAATGATTCACACAACGTGTCAAAGGGACTAATTAACAAGGACAAATGATTCACACAACGAGTCAAAGGGACTTAATAACAAGGACAAATGATTCACACAACGAGTCACAAGGACTAATGAAATAGGACAAATAATTCACACAACGAATCACAATGACAAATGAACAAGGACAAATGAACAAGGACTCATTATATAAACCATTTGTTTTTGTTCATTAGTCTATGACTCGTTATGTGATTCATTTGTTCTAGTTCATTACTGATTGTGACTCGTTGTGTGAATCATTTGTACTAGTTCATTAGTCTTTGTGACTCGTTGTGTGAATCATTTGTCCTTGTCAATTAGTCCTTTTGACACATTGTGTGAATCATTTGTCCTTGTAAATTAGTCCTTGAATCGTTGTGTTAACCATTTGTCCTTGTGACTCGTTGTGTTAACCATTTGTCTCTGTTTTTTAGTCATTGTGACTCGTTGTGGAATAATTTGTTCTAGTTCAATAGTCATTGTGACTCGTTGTGTGAATCATTTGTACTTGAAACATTTGTCCTTGTTCATTAGTAATTGTGACTCGTTGTGTGAATGACTTGTTCTAGTTCATTAGTCATTGTTACTCGTTATGTGAATCATTTGTCCTTGTAAATTAGTCCTTGTGGCTCGTTGTGTGAACCATTTGTCCTTGTTCATTAGTCATTGTGAGTCGTTGTGTGAATTATTTGTCCTTGTTCATTAGTCCTTGTGACTCGTTGTGTGAATCATTTGTCCTTGTTAATTAGTCCTTGTGACTCGTTGTGTGAACCATTTGTCTTGTTCATTAGTCATTTTGACTCGTTGTGTGAAATATTTGTCCTAGTTCATTAGTCTTTGTGACTCGTTGTGTGAGTCATTTGTCTTATTTCATTAGTCCTTGTGACTCGTTGTGTGAATCATGTGTCCTTGTTAATAAGTCCCTTTGACTCGTTGTGTGAATCATTTGTCCTTGTTCATTAGTCATTGTGAGTCGTTGTGTGAATTATTTGTCCTTGTTCATTAGTCCTTGTGACTCGTTGTGTGAATCATTTGTCCTATTTCATTAGTCCTTGTGACTCGTTGTGTGAATCATTTGTCCTTGTTATTAAGTCCCTTTGACTCGTTGTGTGAATCATTTGTCCTTGTTAATTAGTCCCTTTGACACGTTGTGTGAATCATTTGTCCTTGTTAATTAGTCCTTGTGACTCGTTGTGTTAACCATTTGTCCTTCTTAATTAGTCATTGTGACTCGTTGTGTGAACCATTGGTCCTTGTTAATTAGTCCTTGTGAATCGTTGTGGGAAACATTTGTAGGTTCATTAGTAATTGTGACTCGTTGAACAAAGACAAATGTTTCCCGCAACGAGTCACAAGGACTAATTAACAAGGACCAATGGTTCACACAACGAGTCACAATGACTAATTAAGAAGGACAAATGGTTAACACAACGAGTCACAAGGAGTAATTAACAAGGACAAATGATTCACACAACGAGTCAAAGGGACTATTTAACAAGGACAAATGATTCACACAACGAGTCAAAGGGACTAATTACCAAGGATAAATGATTCACAAAACGAGTCACAAGGACTATTAAAATAGGAGATATGATTTACACAACGAGTCACAAGGACTAATGAATTAGGACAAATAATTCACACAACGAGTCACAATGACTTATGAACAAGGACAAATGGTTCACACAACGAGTCACAAGGACTAATTAACAAGGACCAATGGTTCACACAACGAGTCACAATGACTAATTAAGAAGGACAAATGGTTAACACAACGAGTCACAAGGACTAATTAACAAGGACAAATGATTCACACAACGAGTCACAAGGACTAATGAACAAGGACAAATAATTCACACAACGACTCACAATGACTAATGAACAAGGACAAATGGTTCACACAACGAGCCACAAGGACTAATTTACAAGGACAAATGATTCACATAACGAGTAACAATGACTAATGAACTAGAACAAGTGATTCACACAACGAGTCACAATTACTAATGAACAAGGACAAATGTTTCACACAATGAGTCACAATGTTTAATTATTGAACAAGTACAAATGATTCACACAACGAGTCACAATGACTAATGAACTAGAACAAATTATTTCACAACGAGTCACAATGACTAATAAACAGGGACAAATGGTTAACACAACGAGTCACAAGGACAAATGGTTAACACAACGATTCAAGGACTAATTAACAAGGACAAATGATTCACACAATGTGTCAAAAGGACTAATTGACAAGGACAAATGATTCACACAACGAGTCACAAAGACTAATGAACTAGGACAAATGATTCACACAACGAGTCACAATCAGTAATGAACTAGAACAAATGATTCACATAACGAGTCATAGACTAATGAACAAAAACAAATGGTTTATATAATGAGTCACAAGGATTAATGAACAAGGATAAATGATTCACATTACGAGTCACAAGGACTAATTAACAAGGACAAATAATTCACACAACGAGCCACAAGGACAAATTTACAAGGACAAATGGTTCACACAACGAGTCACAAGGACAAATGAACTAGGACAAATAATTCACACAACGAATCACAATGACAAATAAACAAGGACAAATGTTTCACAAAACGAGTCACAAAGACTAATTAGCAATGACAAATGATTCACACATCGAGTCACAAGGACTAATTGATACGAAAATTACTCAAAAGAATAAGATTCGTTAGAGTTGCAGCGGAATTATTAAAACTGGACAGTGCGGAAGACTGTCTGATTGTCGGATTTATGTGATTTGAACGGTTTATTGAACTGTTTTAAAGACTCCCATGAAGCTAGCTTTTCCTTCCCTTCACGTGCCCTAGCAGCCTTCAAACTTTCATACCATAAAGATGCATTCTTGCGTAGCTTCAAGATTGCATATTTGCAACGTTTCTCATCATCAATGTCCTTGAAGTCGAACATCCTCTCCATCTGTCTTTCCCATTCAAAATATTCCTCGGGATCCGTGCCATCAACAAACTCTGGAAGTTCATTGATTTTGAACTCATTCATGTACTTGACCGGTTCTCTCCGTGGTTGCATACGTTGTCCTGGGGTAAAGTTGATGTTCTTTAAAGCCTCTTGGAGATTTTGAAGAAAATTTGGATCATTAAAATCCATGATCACCGTCTTGGATCAACAAATCTGTCTCTGATGCCAAATGATACGAAAATTACTCAAAAGAATAAGATTCGTTAGAGTTGTAGCGGAATTATTAAAACCGGACAGTGCGGAAGACTGTCGATTGTCGGATTTATGTGATTTGAACGGTTTATTGAATCGTTTGAATCGAACGTGAACTTAGTAATTTTTATGTGTTTTTTTGTAATATAAACGAACAAGAAAATAAAAGGATATTTGCTTGAGCTAGACCTATAGCTCAACCAATGGTGAATTATAATCAAGACCTATTGATTATAACTCGTGTTAATGTTCGAAAACGCGTCAAACAATAACGAAATTCGGAACGAAACTCGTCGAACCTATGCTTACACAATGTAAACGAAACTTTGCAAGTTTATTGATAATTCTTGGATGTGAAATAAGGATACAATAACTCCCTATTTATACTAAGCTAGACCGACTCCTAGAAGGACTTAAGGAAACAATCGACTTTCCTAATCTTACTCGACTTAAGCTATGGCTAATTTGCCTTATTATAATCCTAATACTTTTAGGGAAAATAATTAAAGGAAATAACAACAAGGAAATAATTAACTAAACCAGATTTTAAGAAAATTGGAAACTTTCCTAAAACCGGATAGACTACTAATTAGGAAAACTTAAATAAGGAAGGATATGGCAACCGACTTTGTGCTTGCCTATGCACGTTTCCTTGCTTCCTCAAACTCGGTCTTTGTTGCTTGGCGTCCAAGGTAAGACTATACTTGGCGCCCAAGTAAACACACGACTCCTTTGGGTGACTCGGACTTGGTACCAAATAGGTCGATGAACCTGAATGCAGTCCTCGGGACTGTTTTCATTTAAACTGCTCCAGTCTAAGTTAACTTCCTCATCAATCAATATCGTATCATCCCCTCCCCCTTTGAAAGGAATTGTCCTCAATTCAGAAATCCCATCATCATCAAGGTATGGAGATAGATCCCCGACATTAAATGTAGCATGTACTCCATAGTCTCCTGGAAGTTCGATTTTGTATGCATTATCATTCACTTTCTCGATCACTTTGTAAGGTCCCTCGGCCCTTGGCATTAATTTGTTTTTGCTCTTGCTAGGGAACCTTTCTTTCCTCAAATGTAACCATATCAAATCTCCTGGATTGAAAAGCCTTGGCTTCCTATGTTTGTTTGATTTCTTCTTGTAAGCCTCATTAACGGTTTTGATCCGTTCTCTTACCTGTTCATGTAGCTTGATCATAGACTTCAACTTTGACTCCGCATTCTTATGCACCAATTCATCTTTAGGTAACGGTATTAAGTCTAACGGTAAGTAAGGATTCAAACCATAAACAACCTCAAATGGAGAGTGAGTTGTTGCAAACGTAGGAGAACGATTGTAAGCGAACTCGGCATGTGCTAATTTTAAATCCCAATCCTTTTGAGTCTTGCTTACCAATCCTCGCAAAATAGTTCCAAGAATACGATTAGTAACTTCGTTTGCCCATCCTGTTTGTGGATGGTGTGAAGTACTAAACAAGAGCTTTGTTCCAACCTTCCTCCATAATGTGTTCCAAAAGTAACTCAAAAATTTCGAATCACGATCAGAAACTATTGTCTTTGGTATTCCATGTAGACGAACGATCTCCTTGTAATACAAATCAGCCACATTACTTGCATCATCCGTCTTGTTACAAGCCACAAAATGCGCCATCTTGGAGAAACGATCAACTACTACCATGATAGCATCCTTACCTCGTTGAGTGCGAGGCAAAGCAACAATGAAATCCATCGACACATCTTCCCATGGTCTAATCGGAACCGGCAATGGAGTGTATTCTCCGGGCTTGAACTTGCTTTCCATAAGATGACAAGTCACACACTTTCTCACAATGTTGTATACATCTCCTTGCATCTTTGGCCAATGAAAATGTTCCTTCAATACATCCAACGTCTTTTGCACACCAAAATGACCAGCTAACCCACCTCCATGTGCTTCACACACCAATAATTCACGAACCAAATGCTTAGGTACACAAAGAAGATTACCTTTGAAGAGGAATCCGTCTTGAATCACGAATTCTTTGAATGAACCATCTTGACATTCCTTGTAAATCTTTCCAAAATCAATATCTTCAAGATAGTAATCTTTCAAGGTCTCAAAACCTAGCAAACGAACTTCAAGTGTAGATAATAATGAATAACGGCGTGCAAGAGCATCTGCCACAACGTTACTCTTACCATCCTTATACTTCGATGAAAAATAAAATGATTGTAGGAATTCAACCCACTTAGCATGCCTCGGATTCAACTTTTGTTGCCCATGTATATGTTTTAATGATTCATGATCCGAGTGTAAAATAAAGTGACTAGGACGAAGATAATGACTCCAATGATTAAGAGCCCTAACAATAGCATAAAATTCCTTGTCATAGGTTGAATAATTAAGTCGAGCTCCCCCTAACTTCTCCGAGAAATAAGCAATGGGTCGCTTATTTTGAATAAGAACACTCAATCCCTACACCACTAGCATCGCATTCGACTTCGAAAGGTTGTGAGAAGTCGGGTAATGCTAACACGGGAGCTTCACATAGCTTCCTTTTAATTGTTTCAAACGCCCCTTGGGCAGCCTCGCTCCAATGGAATGTGCCTTTCTTCATACACTCCGTAATAGGACTAGTAACGGTACTAAAATCACGAATAAAACGTCGATAGAAGGAAGCAAGTCCATGAAAAGATCTAACCTCGATTCTTGTTTTAGGACTTGGCCAAGAACGAATAGCCTCTATCTTTGTTTGATCAACCGATACTCCATCTTTCGAGACAACATAACCCAAGAACACCACGTTATCTACCAAGAATGTACACTTCTCGGCCTTACCATATAGTCATTGTTTTCGAAGTGTTTCAAACACTGCCCGTAAGTGTTCAAAATGCTCCTGGATACTCTTACTATAAATTAGAATATCGTCCAAGTAGACGACAACAAAATGTCCCAAGAATGGTTTCAAAACTTCATTCATTAATCTCATAAAGGTACTTGGGGCATTAGTGAGACCGAATGGCATTACCAACCATTCATATAAACCATGCTTCGTTTTGAACGCGGTCTTCCATTCATCACCTTCACGCATTCGAATCTGATGATAACCACTTCTCAAATCGATTTTTGAAAATATGACCGAACCATGAAGCTCATCTAACATATCATCAAGTCTTGGAATAGGAAAGCGATATTTGATGGTGATATTATTTACCGCTCTACTATCGATGCACATCCTCCACGTTCCATCCTTTTTTGGTACAAGCAATGCGGGAACGGCACAAGGACTCATACTTTCACGAACATAGCCACGCTCCATGAGTTCTTCAATTTGACGTTGTAACTCCTTGGTCTCCTCGGGATTACTACGATAAGCGGCCTTATTAGGAAGGGGAGCACCTGGTACGAGATCAATTTGATGCTCAATTCCACGAATAGGAGGCAAACCCAGTGGTACATCTTCGGGGAAGACATCCTTAAACTCGTGCAATAGTTCTTTAAGTATTCCGTCTTCATGACTCGTTGTGATGGTCTTTGTAGGACTCTCACTTGAGACCAATGCATATACTGTTTCACCATTATCAATAGCTTGCTCCACCTCTCGTTCACTAGCAAACATAGATAAACTTGGTTTCTTACCCTTCTTTGCGTGCATAGCCCGAATTGCTTCCGGGGACATAGGACGCAACACTATCTTCTTGCCATTCACCAATAAAGAATATTCATTACTTCTTCCATTGTGATTAACATTACGATCAAATTGCCAAGGACGTCCTAAGAGAATATGACAAGCATCCATAGGAATAACGTCACAAAGCACCTCGTCCTTGTAAGAACCCATTGTAAAACCAACACGTACCTGTCTTGTAACCTTCACCTTGCTACCATCATCAAGCCAATGTAAATTATAAGGTTTAGATGTACCATAGTAACGAGTGCCAATTTTTCTACCATCTCCGTTGAAGCCACATTCGTGCAACTTCCTCCGTCAATAATCACACTACACCACTTGTCTTTCACTTGACACTTTGTATGAAAAATCTGGTCTCGTTGCTCCGTTGTAATAGGCTTTGTATTAGCTTGCAAAGTACGTCGTAGAACAAGATTAGTATCATACATAGGTGGTTCATAAGGCTCAAAATCCACCTCTCCCTCCTCGGCTTCATTCAATAGAAACAACCCATCTTCGTTGTCTTCTTCAAATAACTCATCACGAACATCCACGGCCTCTCGCAATGTGATATTTCGTTTGTTAGGACAAGCATTCTGAAAGTGTCCAAAATCTTGACACTTAAAACAACGAACAGAGCCAAACTCTTTTCTTTAGGCGTCGAACAGTCTTAGGGACTGTTTGAGCGATGGTGTTCTTTGGAACAGTAGGTTTCGAACTAGAACTCGAACTAGCTCCCATATTCTTAGACAAATCAGGTTTACTCCAAGGATTAACTTTCGATGAGTTACTCACATAAGCACGTTTAGTCTTATTTTGCCCTTTCGCCTTGATACAAAGATCACATAACATATCGAAAGAAGAATAAGGGTGCATCTCGACCGCATGAGCAATATTAAGGTTTAACCCTCGAAAGAAACGAGCCATCTTTTGTTCCTCAATCTCCTCTACTTCACTCATAAGGGTTATTCTTTCAAATTCAGCAATATAATCGGCAATACTCAAGCTCCCTTGCATTAATTCAGCCAATTTACGATATAAATCAATCTTATGAGTTTTGGAAACAAACCTCTTTCGCAGCTTACGTTTTAAAGACTCCCATGAAGCTAGCTTTTCCTTCCCTTCACGTGCCCTAGCAGCCTTCAAACTTTCATACCATAAAGATGCATTCTTGCGTAGCTTCAAGATTGCATATTTGCAACGCTTCTCATCATCAATGTCCTTGAAGTCGAACATCCTCTCCATCTGTCTTTCCCATTCAAAATATTCCTCGGGATCCGTGTCATCAACAAACTCTGGAAGTTCATTGATTTTGAACTCATTCATGTACTTGACCGGTTCTCTCCGTGGTTGCATACGTTGTCCTGGGGTAAAGTTGATGTTCTTTAAAGCCTCTTGGAGATTTTGAAGAAAATTTGGATCATTAAAATCCATGATCACCGTCTTGGATCAACAAATCTGTCTCTGATGCCAAATGATACGAAAATTACTCAAAAGAATAAGATTCGTTAGAGTTGTAGCGGAATTATTAAAACTGGATAGTGCGAAAGACTGTCTGATTATCGGATTTATGTGATTTGAACGGTTTATTGAACTGTTTGAATCAGAACGTGAACTTAGTTATTTTTATGTGTTTTTTGTAATATAAACGAACAAGAAAATAAAAGGATATTTGCTTGAGCTAGACCTATAGCTCAACCAATGGTGAAATATAATCAAGACCTATTGATTATAACTCGTGTTAATGTTCGAAAACGCGTCAAACAATAACGAAATTCGGAACGAAACTCGTCGAACCTATGCTTACACAATGTAAACGAAACTTTGCAAGTTTATTGATAATTCTTGGATGTGAAATAAGGATACAATAACTCCCTATTTATACTAAGCTAGACCGACTCCTAGAAGGACTTAAGGAAACAATCGACTTTCCTAATCTTACTCGACTTAAGCTATGGCTAATTTGCCTTATTATAATCCTAATACTTTTAGGGAAAATAATTAAAGGAAATAACAACAAGGAAATAATTAACTAAACCAGATTTTAAGAAAATTGGAAACTTTCCTAAAACCGGATAGACTACTAATTAGGAAAACTTAAATAAGGAAGGATATGGCAACCGACTTTGTGCTTGCCTATGCACGTTTCCTTGCTTCCTAAAACTCGGTCTTTGTTGCTTGGCGTCCAAGGTAAGACTATACTTGGCGCCCAAGTAAACACACGACTCCTTTGGCTGACTCGGACTTGGTACCAAATAGCTGATGGACCTGAACAGTCCTCGAGACTGTTTCATTTAGCTGCTCCAGGTCTAAGTTAACTTCCTCATCAATCAATATCGTATCACTAATGAACGAGGACAAATAATTCACACAACGACTCACAATGACTAATGAACAAGGACAAATGGTTCACACAACGAGCCACAAGGACAAATTTACAAGGACAAATGATTCACATAACGAGTAACAATGACTAATGAACTAGAACAAGTGATTCACACAACGAGTCACAATTACTAATGAACAAGGACAAATGTTTCACACAACGAGTCACAAGGATTATTGAACAAGTACAAATGATTCACACAACGAGTCCCAATGACTATTGAACTAGAACAAATTATTCCACAACGAGTCACAATGACTAATAAACAGGGACAAATGGTTAACACAACGAGTCACAAGGACAAATGGTTAACACAACGATTCAAGGACTAATTAACAAGGACAAATGATTCACACAATGTGTCAAAAGGACTAATTGACAAGGACAAATGATTCACACAACGAGTCACAAAGACTAATGAACTAGGACAAATGATTCACACAACGAGTCACAATCGGAATGAACTAGAACAAATGAATCACATAACGAGTCATAGACTAATGAACAAAAACAAATGGTTTATATAATGAGTCACAAGGATTAATGAACAAGGATAAATAATTCACATTACGAGTCACAAGGACTAATTAACAAGGACAAATGATTCATACAACGAGTCACAAGGACAAATTTACAAGGACAAATGGTTCACACAACGAGTCAAAAGGACAAATGAACTAGGACAAATAATTCACACAACGAATCACAATGACAAATGAACAAGGACAAATGGTTCACAAAACGAGTCACAAGGACTAATTAGCAAGGACAAATGATTCACACAACGAGTTACAATGACTAATGAACAAGAAAAAATGGTTCACACAACGAGTCACAAGGACTAATTTACAAGGACAAATGATTCACATAACGAGACACAATGACTAATGAACTTGAACAAGTGATTCACACAACGAGTCACAATTACTAATGAACAAGACAAATGTTTCCCACAACGAGTCACAAGGACTAATTAACAAGGACCAATGGTTCACACAACGAGTCACAATGACTAATTAAGAAGGACAAATGGTTAACACAACGAGTCACAAGGACTAATTAACAAGGACAAATGATTCACACAACGTGTCAAAGGGACTAATTAACAAGGACAAATGATTCACACAACGAGTCAAAGGGACTTAATAACAAGGACAAATGATTCACACAACGAGACACAAGGACTAATGAAATAGGACAAATGCTTCACACAACGAGTCACAAGGACTAATGAACAAGGACAAATAATTCACACAACGACTCACAATGACTAATGAACAAGGACAAATGGTTCACACAACGAGTCAAAGGGACTTATTAACAAGGACAAATGATTCACACAACGAGTCACAAGGACTAATGAAATAGGACAAATGACTCACACAACGAGTCACAAGGACTAATGAACTAGGACAAATATTGCACACAACGAGTCACAATGACTAATGAACAAGGACAAATGGTTCACACAACGAGTCACATGGACTAATTAACAAGGACAAATGATTCACACAACGAGTCACAAGGACTAATGAACAAGGACAAATAATTCACACAACGACTCACAATGACTAATGAACAAGGACAAATGGTTCACACAACGAGTCAAAGGGACTTATTAACAAGGACAAATGATTCACACAACGAGTCACAAGGACTAATGAAATAGGACAAATGACTCACACAACGAGTCACAATGACTAATGAACTAGGACAAATATTTTACACAACGAGTCACAATGACTAATGAACAAGGACAAATGGTTCACACAACGAGTCACATGGACTAATTAACAAGGACAAATGATTCACACAACGAGTCACAAGGACTAATGAACAAGGACAAATAATTCACACAACGACTCACAATGACTAATGAACAAGGACAAATGGTTCACACAACGAGCTACAAGGACTAATTTATAAGGACAAATGATTCACACAACGAGTCCCAATGACTATTGAACTAGAACAAATTATTCCACAACGAGTCACAATGACTAATAAACAGGGACAAATGGTTAACACAACGAGTCACAAGGACAAATGGTTAACACAACGATTCAAGGACTAATTAACAAGGACAAATGATTCACACAATGTGTCAAAAGGACTAATGGACAAGGACAAATGATTCACACAACGAGTCACAAAGACTAATGAACTAGGACAAATGATTCACCCAACGAGTCACAATCAGTAATGAACTAGAACAAATGAATCACATAACGAGTCATAGACTAATGAACAAAAACAAATGGTTTATATAATGAGTCACAAGGATTAATGAACAAGGATAAATGATTCACATTACGAGTCACAAGGACTAATTAACAAGGACAAATGATTCATACAACGAGTCACAAGGACAAATTTACAAGGACAAATGGTTCACACAACGAGTCAAAAGGACAAATGAACTAGGACAAATAATTCACACAACGAATCACAATGACAAATGAACAAGGACAAATGGTTCACAAAACGAGTCACAAGGACTAATTAGCAAGGACAAATGATTCACACAACGTGTTACAATGACTAATGAACAAGAAAAAATGGTTCACACAACGAGTCACAAGGACTAATTTACAAGGACAAATGATTCACATAACGAGACACAATGACTAATGAACTTGAACAAGTGATTCACACAACGAGTCACAATTATTAATGAACAAGACAAATGTTTCCCACAACGAGTCACAAGGACTAATGAACTAGGACAAATATTTCACACAACGAGTCACAATGACTAATGAACAAGGACAAATGGTTCACACAACGAGTCACATGGACTAATTAACAAGGACAAATGATTCACACAACGAGTCACAAGGACTAATGAACAAGGACAAATAATTCACACAACGACTCACAATGACTAATGAACAAGGACAAATGGTTCACACAACGAGCTACAAGGACTAATTTATAAGGACAAATGATTCACACAACGAGTCCCAATGACTATTGAACTAGAACAAATTATTCCACAACGAGTCACAATGACTAATAAACAGGGACAAATGGTTAACACAACGAGTCACAAGGACAAATGGTTAACACAACGATTCAAGGACTAATTAACAAGGACAAATGATTCACACAATGTGTCAAAAGGACTAATGGACATGATGCAGGAGCATTGATGGAAACTGAAAATGAAGTGCTACTTAGTCGAAATGCAACTCATTTGGTCGAAGGCTTCAAGATTGGGTCAAGTTATTTGACGATGCTCACTTGGGTGGATAAAGGCCCAGAAGTGCACGGTTAATCCAACCGTGTAAGTGTACTAGCTGGTCCAAATTATTAGTATTATTTAGCTAATTAATCTATTACAAATAAAATTAGGAAAGCCTAATATTTCCTAATCCTAGCTGAAGTCTTAGTTGTTCTTTTCAAATTATTTGTTTCCTAATTAGTTAAGGAAACTAGTTTGCTTGTTGTCCAAGTATGATTAGGTTTTAGGTTACTATAAATTAAAGCCTTGTAACCTAATAATATTCAGATTACAGAAATACAATAAAACTTCCAGTTTTATGCTTTATTCGTCATTCTTGCGAGATACACGAACCAGGCCTTGCGAGGTTACCCTGAGTGCTTCGAGTGATTACCTTGCGAGGTATTGAGCGAGATTCACTTATCTATCTTGTTCTTTTGTCAATTCACGTTTTTACCTTCTGTTTGCCTATTTAGTTCGCTGTTTTTACGTCAATTCCACAATCAGATCATAACAATTCCATTTGCATAATTTCTAACCTATAGAATTCGCCTAAAACCTACTAATTCTATATCAAAGTGTTACCAGAGCTGAGGTTTTCGATTTATTGCTTAATAAATCAGTCTTGGGAGAAGATGGTGAATGGAGAAGGAGATAAACCATGGAAGGAAGATATGGATGCAATTAGGGCGAGATTGGCCATTTCTTACGTAGTAAAGAGCATAGCTACGGATTTAGCGAGAAAAGAAGAAGAAATTGAACGGGTCGAGTCGACACCCAATCTGAATCTGAAGATGACGGACAGCCAAAATCAACCAAAAAAAGGAATGATGATGATAGAGGCCTGAAACTCGACATTCCCGAGTTTAACGGAGATGGAGATGCTTTGAAAAATTCTTGGATTGGATTCACAAAGTCGAGAGAGAGGATCTTTGAGTACAAAAATTATGATGAAAACAAGCAATTCAAGGTGGCTACCTTAAAATTGACCAAATACGCATCTTTGTGGTACGAAAACATGAAGAGGCAGCGTAAGAAGGATAGGAAGCCAAAAATTGAAACATGGGAGAAACTCAAGAAGCACCTCACAAAGAGATTCCTTCCTAGAGACTATGAGCGGACAATTATCTCGAAACTAACATCTATGTCACAAGAGAGTTCAAGTGTCTCTGATTACATAAATGAGTTTGAAAAGATGAGTATCGTATGTGATCTAGAGGAAAAGCAAGAGTTGAGGACTGCACGATTTATTCGTGGTCTTAACACTAATTTGGCGCAAAGGGTGGAAATTCAACATTATGATAACTTTGATGATTCTTGCAGATTGGCTCTTAAATTTGAGAAGCAGGATAAGAGCAAGAAGTCCTATACTCGTGACTATGCAAAGAATTCGAGCACATACTCGAAATCAGCAGCTACCACATCTAGTAGCAAGGAACCACGACATGAGGATCCTAAAGATAAAGGAAAAGGCACGGTGGTGGAAGCTAAGGAGACACGGTTGAGGCGTTGCTTCAAGTGCCAGGGATATGGGCACATTGCCAATGAATGTCCGCAAAAGAAAGCTCTGACAATTCAAGAATTGATTAACTTAATTCCAAATTTCGTTGTCCCGCATTCTGAATCGGGGCCTATTGATGTCGAAGATGAGAGTGGTGGGGAAGAAGTACATGAGGTGGAGCCTTACAGTGACGAGGAGAAAGGAGCATTGGTGCTTAGAAGCCTCCACACCGAGGCTGCTCAAATCGAGCACGAGCAAAGGGAGCAATTGTTTCATTCCCGTTGTAAGGTAAACAGCCAGATTTGCACTCTTATTATTGATAGTGGCTCTTGTACCAATGTTATAGCTAAGGATGTCGTTGCTAAACAGAAATTGCCTACTAAGAACCATCCTAAACCATATAAACTACATTGGCTTGATGGGAATAATGGGGTTATGGTAAAGAAACAGACTTTAATTTCTTTGCAATTGGGACCGTATAAAGATGAGATATTATGTGACGTAATCTCGATGAATGCCTGCCATATTTTGTCAAGGCAGACCGTGGCAATATGATAGGAAGGTGGAACATGACGGACGAAGTAATGTTTATGTTGTTTCTAAAGGGAAAGCTAAGTATCATTTGAAACCATTGTCACCAACCAAATATAACAAACCTATTGCAAAAGACAGTTTGTTTTTAGATGCAAACGAGGCCGAGGAGGTTGTGGCGCGAGGGGAACCAAAGATACCTACTGGTTGTTCGAGAGGTGACAAAAATGGAGAGTAATGATGCGAGGATTCGGGAGTTATTAGTTGAGTTCAGTGATGTGTTTCCCGACGAGTTACCTGATGGGTTACCACCGAAGAGAGGGATTGAGCACCAAATTGACTTACTTCCAGGGGCTGCGTTACCTAATAAACCAGCCTATCGATGTAATCCCGAAGAGGCTAAGGAATTACAGAGACAAGTGCAAGAACTGATAGACAGAGGATATGTGAAAGAAAGCTTGAGTCCGTGTCTTTGTACATCACTCTTTTGGTACCAAAAAAAGAGGGAACTTGGCGAATGTGTATAGATAGCAGAGCCGTGAATAACATCACTATTAAATACCGTTTTCCTATGCCAAGACTTGATGATATGCTAGATGAGCTATCCGGTTCATGTGTGTTTTCTAAACTGGATTTGAGGAGTGGCTACCACCAAATGCGGATTCGTGAAGGGGATGAGTGGAAGACCGCTTTCAAAACGAAACAGGGGTTGTATGAGTGGCTTGTCATGCCGTTTGGATTGTGTAATGCACCTAGTTCGTTTATGAGACTCATGAATGAAGTGTTAAGGCCGTTCCTTAACAAGTTTGTTGTTGTCTATCTTGATGACATTCTCATCTATAGCAAGAGTGAAGAAGAGCACAAGTTCCATCTTAGAGCTGTATTTGAAGTCATGAGAACGCAGAAGCTGTATGGTAAGCTCGAAAAGTGCACTTTTATGGTGTCAAGTGTTGTTTTTCTTGGTTACATTGTAGGAAAAGAAGGAGTAAGCATGGACCCATCCAAGGTCGAAGCTATTCAAGCCTGGCGGTGCCTAAATCCACGATCAAGTCCGTAGTTTTCATGGTTTGGCATCGTTTTATAGACGTTTTATCCAGGGGTTTAGCTCAATTATGGCTCCAATTACCGAGCTAACCAAGAAAGGGGAGTTTGTTTGGACTCCGAGTGCTCAAAAGGCATTTGAAGAAGTGAAGACAAAGTTGTGTTCTGGACCTGTTTTAGCGCTGCCCAACTTCGAGAAATTATTTGAAGTCGAGTGTGATGCGAGTGGCGTTGGGATTGGTGCCGTGTTGATCCAAGAGAAACGAGCCATTGCTTATTTCAAAGAGAAACTTGGAGGTGCAAGGCTGAACTATTCAACCTATGACAAAGAGTTTTATGCTATTGTACGAGCATTGGAGCATTGGAGTCATTATTTGCGTCCGAAACCATTCGTGCTACATTCCGATCACGAAGCTCTTAAACATATTCATGGACAGCAAAAATTGAACATAAGGCACGCGAAGTGGGTCGAGTTTTTACAATCATTCACGTTTTCATCCAAGTACAAAACAGGTAATTCTAATATTGTAGCGATGCGTTATCCGGAAGACACTGTTTGTTGGTTGAATTAGATGCAAGATTGTTGGGTTTTGAGCATATTAAAGAATTATACAAGGCTGATCCGGCGTTTGCTAAAGAGGTGATTGAACCTACTGGACTTTATACAATGCAAGACGGATTTTTGTTTAAGGGAAATCGCCTTTGCATTCCACAAGGGTCCATTCAGGAGTTGATTATTAGAGAAGCTCACGGAGGAGCTTTGGCTGGTCATTTCGGTTCGAATAAGACTTATGACATTGTAAGTGAACATTTCTATTGGCCCAAGATGAGTAAGGATGTCCAAGAAATTGTGGGCAAGTGCGTTGTGTGTCGAAAAGCAAAGAGCTCGTTTGTCAAAGGGTCAGACACGCCTTTACCTCGTGCCAAAAACAGCCTTGGAGCGAAGTGAGCATGGATTTCATACTTGGTTTGCCACGAACACAAAGGGGTAAAGACTCGATCATGGTTGTTGTTGATCGGTTTTCAAAGATGGCTCATTTTATTCCTTGTCACAAGACGGATGATGCTACGAATGTTGCTGATTTGTACTATAAGGAGGTAGTTCGTTTACACGGTATTCCCCTTACTATTGTCTCGCACCGTGATGTGAAGTTCCTTAGTTATTTTTGGAAGACTTTATGGCGTTTGATGGGTACAAAGTTGTTGTTCAAGATTTCGCACCATCCTCAAACAGATGGGCAGACGGAGGTCACAAATCGTACTTTGGGGAGTTTATTGCGTGGCCTAGTGAGCAAGACTACGAAGGATTGGGATACTAAACTTGCACATGCTGAATTTGCGTATAACCGGACTCCATCGGTGACTACGGGCGTGCTCCATTCGAAATTGTGTATGGCATTAATCCATTTTTGCCTATTGATCTAGTTCCAATTCCGAAGAAAGACCTTATGAGCTTTGAAGCAAAGGAGAGGCAGGCTACATTTCTAAGGACTTGTGAGCAAGTGAGAGCCCAAATTGAGAAATCGAATGCTAAATACAAAGAGAAGGCCAATAAGCATCGAAAACAGCCCGTGTTCAAAGTAGGGGATCTCGTGTGGCTTCATTTAAGGAAGGAGCGTTTTCCAGCTAAGCGAAAGAACAAGTTGATGCCGCGAGCAGATGGCCCATTCAAGGTCATAGAATGCTACGGTTCGAATGCTTACAAGTTGGAATTACCAAGTGAGTATGGTGGTGTGAGTGCAACGTTTAATGTTGGTGACCTGTCCCCATATCTCGACGACGACAATTTGAGGTCAAATTCTCAAAAAGAGGGAGAGAATGATGCAGGAGCATTGATGGAAACTGAAAATGAAGTGCTACTTAGTCGAAATGCAACTCATTTGGTCGAAGGCTTCAAGATTGGGTCAAGTTATTTGACGATGCTCACTTGGGTGGATAAAGGCCCGTAGAAGTGCACGTTAATCCAACCGTGTAGGTGTACTAGCTGGTCCAAATTATTAGTATTATTTAGCTAATTAATCTATTACAAATAAAATTAGGAAAGCCTAATATTTCCTAATCCTAGCTGAAGTCTTAGTTGTTCTTTTCAGATTATTTGTTTCCTAATTAGTTAAGGAAACTAGTTTGCTTGTTGTCCAAGTATGATTAGGTTTTAGGTTACTATAAATTAAAGCCTTGTAACCTAATAATATTCAGATTACAGAAATACAATAAAACTTCCAGTTTTATGCTTTATTCGTCATTCTTGCGAGATACACGAACCAGGCCTTGCGAGGTTACCCTGAGTGCTTCGAGTGATTACCTTGCGAGGTATTGAGCGAGATTCACTTATCTATCTTGTTCTTTTGTCAATTCACGTTTTTACCTTCTGTTTGCCTATTTAGTTCGCTGTTTTTACGTCAATTCCACAGTCAGATCATAACAATTCCGCTGCATAATTTCTAACCTATAGAATTCGCCTAAAACCTACTAATTCTATATCAGGACAAGGACAAATGATTCACACAACGAGTCACAAAGACTAATGAACTAGGACAAATGATTCACCCAACGAGTCACAATCAGTAATGAACTAGAACAAATGAATCACATAACGAGTCATAGACTAATGAACAAAAACAAATGGTTTATATAATGAGTCACAAGGATTAATGAACAAGGATAAATGATTCACATTACGAGTCACAAGGACTAATTAACAAGGACAAATGATTCATACAACGAGTCACAAGGACAAATTTACAAGGACAAATGGTTCACACAACGAGTCAAAAGGACAAATGAACTAGGACAAATAATTCACACAACGAATCACAATGACAAATGAACAAGGACAAATGGTTCACAAAACGAGTCACAAGGACTAATTAGCAAGGACAAATGATTCACACAACGTGTTACAATGACTAATGAACAAGAAAAAATGGTTCACACAACGAGTCACAAGGACTAATTTACAAGGACAAATGATTCACATAACGAGACACAATGACTAATGAACTTGAACAAGTGATTCACACCGAGTCACAATTATTAATGAACAAGACAAATGTTTCCCACAACGAGTCACAAGGACTAATGAACTAGGACAAATATTTCACACAACGAGTCACAATGACTAATGAACAAGGACAAATGGTTCACACAACGAGTCACATGGACTAATTAACAAGGACAAATGATTCACACAACGAGTCACAAGGACTAATGAACAAGGACAAATAATTCACACAACGACTCACAATGACTAATGAACAAGGACAAATGGTTCACACAACGAGCTACAAGGACTAATTTATAAGGACAAATGATTCACACAACGAGTCCCAATGACTATTGAACTAGAACAAATTATTCCACAACGAGTCACAATGACTAATAAACAGGGACAAATGGTTAACACAACGAGTCACAAGGACAAATGGTTAACACAACGATTCAAGGACTAATTAACAAGGACAAATGATTCACACAATGTGTCAAAAGGACTAATTGACAAGGACAAATGATTCACACAACGAGTCACAAAGACTAATGAACTAGGACAAATGATTCACCCAACGAGTCACAATCAGTAATGAACTAGAACAAATGAATCACATAACGAGTCATAGACTAATGAACAAAAACAAATGGTTTATATAATGAGTCACAAGGATTAATGAACAAGGATAAATGATTCACATTACGAGTCACAAGGACTAATTAACAAGGACAAATGATTCATACAACGAGTCACAAGGACAAATTTACAAGGACAAATGGTTCACACAACGAGTCAAAAGGACAAATGAACTAGGACAAATAATTCACACAACGAATCACAATGACAAATGAACAAGGACAAATGGTTCACAAAACGAGTCACAAGGACTAATTAGCAAGGACAAATGATTCACACAACGAGTTACAATGACTAATGAACAAGAAAAAATGGTTCACACAACGAGTCACAAGGACTAATTTACAAGGACAAATGATTCACATAACGAGACACAATGACTAATGAACTTGAACAAGTGATTCACACAACGAGTCACAATTACTAATGAACAAGACAAATGTTTCCCACAACGAGTCACAAGGACTAATTAACAAGGACCAATGGTTCACACAACGAGTCACAATGACTAATTAAGAAGGACAAATGGTTAACACAACGAGTCACAAGGACTAATTAACAAGGACAAATGATTCACACAACGTGTCAAAGGGACTAATTAACAAGGACAAATGATTCACACAACGAGTCAAAGGGACTTAATAACAAGGACAAATGATTCACACAACGAGACACAAGGACTAATGAAATAGGACAAATGCTTCACACAACGAGTCACAAGGACTAATGAACAAGGACAAATAATTCACACAACGACTCACAATGACTTATTAACAAGGACAAATGATTCACACAACGAGTCACAAGGACTATGAAATAGGACAAATGACTCACACAACGAGTCACAAGGACTAATGAACTAGGACAAATATTTCACACAACGAGTCACAATGACTAATGAACAAGGACAAATGGTTCACACAACGAGTCACATGGACTAATTAACAAGGACAAATGATTCACACAACGAGTCACAAGGACTAATGAACAAGGACAAATAATTCACACAACGACTCACAATGACTAATGAACAAGGACAAATGGTTCACACAACGAGTCAAAGGGACTTATTAACAAGGACAAATGATTCACACAACGAGTCACAAGGACTAATGAAATAGGACAAATGACTCACACAACGAGTCACAATGACTAATGAACTAGGACAAATATTTCACACAACGAGTCACAATGACTAATGAACAAGGACAAATGGTTCACACAACGAGTCACATGGACTAATTAACAAGGACAAATGATTCACACAACGAGTCACAAGGACTAATGAACAAGGACAAATAATTCACACAACGACTCACAATGACTAATGAACAAGGACAAATGGTTCACACAACGAGCTACAAGGACTAATTTATAAGGACAAATGATTCACACAACGAGTCCCAATGACTATTGAACTAGAACAAATTATTCCACAACGAGTCACAATGACTAATAAACAGGGACAAATGGTTAACACAACGAGTCACAAGGACAAATGGTTAACACAACGATTCAAGGACTAATTAACAAGGACAAATGATTCACACAATGTGTCAAAAGGACTAATTGACAAGGAGAAATGATTCACACAACGAGTCACAAAGACTAATGAACTAGGACGAATGATTCACACAACGAGTCACAATCGCAAATGAATTAGAACAATTGATTCACATAACGAGTCATAGACTAATGAGCAAAAACAAATGGTTTATATAATGAGTCACAAGGATTAATGAACAAGGATAAATGATTCACATTACGAGTCACAAGGACTAATTAACAAGGACAAATGATTCACACAACGAGTCACAAGGACAAATTTACAAGGACAAATGGTTCACACAACGAGTCACAAGGACAAATGAACTACGACAAATAATTCACACAACGAATCACAATGACAAATGAACAAGGACAAATGGTTCACAAAACGAGTCACAAGGACTAATTAGCAAGGACAAATGATTCACACAATGAGTCACAAGGACTAATGAACAAGGACAAATAATTCACACAACGACTCACAATGACTAATGAACAAGGACAAATGGTTCACACGAGCCACAAGGACTAATTTACAAGGACAAATGATTCACATAACGAGTAACAATGACTAATGAACTAGAACAAGTGATTCACACAACGAGTCACAACTACTAATGAACAAGGACAAATGTTTCACACAACGAGTCACAAGGATTATTGAACAAGTACAAATGATTCACACAACGAGTCACAATGACTATTGAACTAGAACAAATTATTCCACAACGAGTCACAATGACTAAAAAACAGGGACAAATGGTTAACACAACGAGTCATAAGGACAAATGGTTAACACAACGACTCAAGGACTAATTAACAAGGACAAATGATTCACACAATGTGTCAAAAGGACTAATTGACAAGGACAAATGATTCACACAACGAGTCACAAAGACTAATGAACTAGGACAAATGATTCATACAACGAGTCACAATCGAATGAACTTGAACAAATGAATCACATAACGAGTCATAGACTAATGAACAAAAACAAATGGTTTATATAATGAGTCACAAGCATTAATGAACAAGGATAAATGATTCACATTACGAGTCACAAGGACTAATTAACAAGGAAAATGATTCATACAACGAGTCACAAGGACAAATTTACAAGGACAAATGGTTCACACAACGAGTCAAAAGGACAAATGAACTAGGACAAATAATTCACACAACGAATCACAATGACAAATGAACAAGGACAAATGGTTCACAAAACGAGTCACAAGGACTAATTAGCAAGGACAAATGATTCACACAACGAGTCACAATGACTAATGAACAAGAAAAAATGGTTCACACGACGAGTCACAAGGACTAATTTACAAGGACAAATGATTCACATAACGAGTCACAATGACTAATGAACTTGAACAAGTGATTCACACAACGAGTCACAATTACTAATGAACAAGACAAATGTTTCCCACAACGAGTCACAAGGACTAATTAACAAGGACCAATGGTTCACACAACGAGTCACAATGACTAATTAAGAAGGACAAATGGTTAACACAACGAGTCACAAGGACTAATTAACATGGACAAATGATTTACACAACGTGTCAAAGGGACTAATTAACAAGGACAAATGATGCACACAACGAGTCAAAGGGACTTAATAACAAGGACAAATGATTCACACAACGAGACACAAGGACTAATAAAATAGGACAAATGATTCACACAACGAGTCACAAGGACTAATGAACAAGGACAAATAATTCACACAACGACTCACAATGACTAATGAACAAGGACAAATGGTTCACACAACGAGTCAAAGGGACTTATTAACAAGGACAAATGATTCACACAACGAGTCACAAGGACTAATGAAATAGGACAAATGACTCACACAACGAGTCACAAGGACTAATGAACTAGGACAAATATTTCACACAACTAGTCACAATGACTAATGAACAAGGACAAATGGTTCACACAACGAGTCACATGGACTAATTAACAAGGACAAATGATTCACACAACGAGTCACAAGGACTAATGAACAAGGACAAATAATTCACACAACGACTCACAATGACTAATGAACAAGGACAAATGGTTAACACAACGAGTCACAAGGACTAATTAACAAGGACAAATGATTCACACAATGTGTCAGAGGGACTAATTAACAAGGACAAATGATTCACACAACGAGTCAAAGGGACTTAATAACAAGGACAAATGATTCACACAACGAGTCACAAGGACTAATGAAATAGGACAAATGATTCACACAACGAGTCACAAGGACTAATGAACAAGGACAAATAATTCACACAACGACTCACAATGACTAATGAACAAGGACAAATGGTTCACACAACGAGCTACAAGGACTAATTTATAAGGACAAATGATTCACACAACGAGTCCCAATGACTATTGAACTAGAACAAATTATTCCACAACGAGTCACAATGACTAATAAACAGGGACAAATGGTTAACACAACGAGTCACAAGGACAAATGGTTAACACAACGATTCAAGGACTAATTAACAAGGACAAATGATTCACACAATGTGTCAAAAGGACTAATTGACAAGGAGAAATGATTCACACAACGAGTCACAAAGACTAATGAACTAGGACGAATGATTCACACAACGAGTCACAATCAGTAATGAATTAGAACAATTGATTCACATAACGAGTCATAGACTAATGAGCAAAAACAAATGGTTTATATAATGAGTCACAAGGATTAATGAACAAGGATAAATGATTCACATTACGAGTCACAAGGACTAATTAACAAGGACAAATGATTCACACAACGAGTCACAAGGACAAATTTACAAGGACAAATGGTTCACACAACGAGTCACAAGGACAAATGAACTACGACAAATAATTCACACAACGAATCACAATGACAAATGAACAAGGACAAATGGTTCACAAAACGAGTCACAAGGACTAATTAGCAAGGACAAATGATTCACACAATGAGTCACAAGGACTAATGAACAAGGACAAATAATTCACACAACGACTCACAATGACTAATGAACAAGGACAAATGGTTCACACGAGCCACAAGGACTAATTTACAAGGACAAATGATTCACATAACGAGTAACAATGACTAATGAACTAGAACAAGTGATTCACACAACGAGTCACAACTACTAATGAACAAGGACAAATGTTTCACACAACGAGTCACAAGGATTATTGAACAAGTACAAATGATTCACACAACGAGTCACAATGACTATTGAACTAGAACAAATTATTCCACAACGAGTCACAATGACTAAAAAACAGGGACAAATGGTTAACACAACGAGTCATAAGGACAAATGGTTAACACAACGACTCAAGGACTAATTAACAAGGACAAATGATTCACACAATGTGTCAAAAGGACTAATTGACAAGGACAAATGATTCACACAACGAGTCACAAAGACTAATGAACTAGGACAAATGATTCACACAACGAGTCACAATCAGTAATGAACTTGAACAAATGAATCACATAACGAGTCATAGACTAATGAACAAAAACAAATGGTTTATATAATGAGTCACAAGCATTAATGAACAAGGATAAATGATTCACATTACGAGTCACAAGGACTAATTAACAAGGAAAATGATTCATACAACGAGTCACAAGGACAAATTTACAAGGACAAATGGTTCACACAACGAGTCAAAAGGACAAATGAACTAGGACAAATAATTCACACAACGAATCACAATGACAAATGAACAAGGACAAATGGTTCACAAAACGAGTCACAAGGACTAATTAGCAAGGACAAATGATTCACACAACGAGTCACAATGACTAATGAACAAGAAAAAATGGTTCACACGACGAGTCACAAGGACTAATTTACAAGGACAAATGATTCACATAACGAGTCACAATGACTAATGAACTTGAACAAGTGATTCACACAACGAGTCACAATTACTAATGAACAAGACAAATGTTTCCCACAACGAGTCACAAGGACTAATTAACAAGGACCAATGGTTCACACAACGAGTCACAATGACTAATTAAGAAGGACAAATGGTTAACACAACGAGTCACAAGGACTAATTAACATGGACAAATGATTTACACAACGTGTCAAAGGGACTAATTAACAAGGACAAATGATGCACACAACGAGTCAAAGGGACTTAATAACAAGGACAAATGATTCACACAACGAGACACAAGGACTAATAAAATAGGACAAATGATTCACACAACGAGTCACAAGGACTAATGAACAAGGACAAATAATTCACACAACGACTCACAATGACTAATGAACAAGGACAAATGGTTCACACAACGAGTCAAAGGGACTTATTAACAAGGACAAATGATTCACACAACGAGTCACAAGGACTAATGAAATAGGACAAATGACTCACACAACGAGTCACAAGGACTAATGAACTAGGACAAATATTTCACACAACTAGTCACAATGACTAATGAACAAGGACAAATGGTTCACACAACGAGTCACATGGACTAATTAACAAGGACAAATGATTCACACAACGAGTCACAAGGACTAATGAACAAGGACAAATAATTCACACAACGACTCACAATGACTAATGAACAAGGACAAATGGTTAACACAACGAGTCACAAGGACTAATTAACAAGGACAAATGATTCACACAATGTGTCAGAGGGACTAATTAACAAGGACAAATGATTCACACAACGAGTCAAAGGGACTTAATAACAAGGACAAATGATTCACACAACGAGTCACAAGGACTAATGAAATAGGACAAATGATTCACACAACGAGTCACAAGGACTAATGAACAAGGACAAATAATTCACACAACGACTCACAATGACTAATGAACAAGGACAAATGGTTCACACAACGAGCTACAAGGACTAATTTATAAGGACAAATGATTCACACAACGAGTCCCAATGACTATTGAACTAGAACAAATTATTCCACAACGAGTCACAATGACTAATAAACAGGGACAAATGGTTAACACAACGAGTCACAAGGACAAATGGTTAACACAACGATTCAAGGACTAATTAACAAGGACAAATGATTCACACAATGTGTCAAAAGGACTAATTGACAAGGAGAAATGATTCACACAACGAGTCACAAAGACTAATGAACTAGGACGAATGATTCACACAACGAGTCACAATCGACTAATGAATTAGAACAATTGATTCACATAACGAGTCATAGACTAATGAGCAAAAACAAATGGTTTATATAATGAGTCACAAGGATTAATGAACAAGGATAAATGATTCACATTACGAGTCACAAGGACTAATTAACAAGGACAAATGATTCACACAACGAGTCACAAGGACAAATTTACAAGGACAAATGGTTCACACAACGAGTCACAAGGACAAATGAACTACGACAAATAATTCACACAACGAATCACAATGACAAATGAACAAGGACAAATGGTTCACAAAACGAGTCACAAGGACTAATTAGCAAGGACAAATGATTCACACAATGAGTCACAAGGACTAATGAACAAGGACAAATAATTCACACAACGACTCACAATGACTAATGAACAAGGACAAATGGTTCACACGAGCCACAAGGACTAATTTACAAGGACAAATGATTCACATAACGAGTAACAATGACTAATGAACTAGAACAAGTGATTCACACAACGAGTCACAACTACTAATGAACAAGGACAAATGTTTCACACAACGAGTCACAAGGATTATTGAACAAGTACAAATGATTCACACAACGAGTCACAATGACTATTGAACTAGAACAAATTATTCCACAACGAGTCACAATGACTAAAAAACAGGGACAAATGGTTAACACAACGAGTCATAAGGACAAATGGTTAACACAACGACTCAAGGACTAATTAACAAGGACAAATGATTCACACAATGTGTCAAAAGGACTAATTGACAAGGACAAATGATTCACACAACGAGTCACAAAGACTAATGAACTAGGACAAATGATTCACACAACGAGTCACAATCGAAATGAACTTGAACAAATGAATCACATAACGAGTCATAGACTAATGAACAAAAACAAATGGTTTATATAATGAGTCACAAGCATTAATGAACAAGGATAAATGATTCACATTACGAGTCACAAGGACTAATTAACAAGGAAAATGATTCATACAACGAGTCACAAGGACAAATTTACAAGGACAAATGGTTCACACAACGAGTCAAAAGGACAAATGAACTAGGACAAATAATTCACACAACGAATCACAATGACAAATGAACAAGGACAAATGGTTCACAAAACGAGTCACAAGGACTAATTAGCAAGGACAAATGATTCACACAACGAGTCACAATGACTAATGAACAAGAAAAAATGGTTCACACGACGAGTCACAAGGACTAATTTACAAGGACAAATGATTCACATAACGAGTCACAATGACTAATGAACTTGAACAAGTGATTCACACAACGAGTCACAATTACTAATGAACAAGACAAATGTTTCCCACAACGAGTCACAAGGACTAATTAACAAGGACCAATGGTTCACACAACGAGTCACAATGACTAATTAAGAAGGACAAATGGTTAACACAACGAGTCACAAGGACTAATTAACATGGACAAATGATTTACACAACGTGTCAAAGGGACTAATTAACAAGGACAAATGATGCACACAACGAGTCAAAGGGACTTAATAACAAGGACAAATGATTCACACAACGAGACACAAGGACTAATAAAATAGGACAAATGATTCACACAACGAGTCACAAGGACTAATGAACAAGGACAAATAATTCACACAACGACTCACAATGACTAATGAACAAGGACAAATGGTTCACACAACGAGTCAAAGGGACTTATTAACAAGGACAAATGATTCACACAACGAGTCACAAGGACTAATGAAATAGGACAAATGACTCACACAACGAGTCACAAGGACTAATGAACTAGGACAAATATTTCACACAACTAGTCACAATGACTAATGAACAAGGACAAATGGTTCACACAACGAGTCACATGGACTAATTAACAAGGACAAATGATTCACACAACGAGTCACAAGGACTAATGAACAAGGACAAATAATTCACACAACGACTCACAATGACTAATGAACAAGGACAAATGGTTAACACAACGAGTCACAAGGACTAATTAACAAGGACAAATGATTCACACAATGTGTCAGAGGGACTAATTAACAAGGACAAATGATTCACACAACGAGTCAAAGGGACTTAATAACAAGGACAAATGATTCACACAACGAGTCACAAGGACTAATGAAATAGGACAAATGATTCACACAACGAGTCACAAGGACTAATGAACAAGGACAAATAATTCACACAACGACTCACAATGACTAATGAACAAGGACAAATGGTTCACACAACGAGTCAAAGGGACTTATTAACAAGGACAAATGATTCACACAACGAGTCACAAGGACTAATGAAATAGGACAAATGCCTCACAAAACGAGTCACAAGGACTAATGAACTAGGACAAATATTTCACACAACGAGTCACAATGACTAATGAACAAGACAAATGGTTCACACAACGAGTCACACTGACTAATTATCAAGGACAAATGATTCACACAACGAGTCACAAGGATTAATGAACAAGGACAAATAATTCACACAACGACTCACAATGACTAATGAACAAGGACAAATAGTTCACACAACGAGCCACAAGGACTAATTTACAAGGACAAATGATTCACATAACGAGTAACAATGACTAATGAACTAGAACAAGTGATTCACACAACGAGTCACAATTACTAATGAACAAGGACAAATGTTTCACACAACGAGTCACAAGGACTAATGAACAAGTACAAATGATACACAGTTAGTCACAATGACTAATGAACTAGAACAAACTATTCCACAATGAGTCACAATGACTAATAAACAGGGACAAATGGTTAACACAACGAGTCACAAGGACAAATGGTTAACACAACGATTCAAGGACTAATTAACAAGGACAAATGATTCACACAATGTGTCAAAAGGACTAATTGACAAGGACAAATGATTCACACAACGAGTCACAAAGACTAATGAACTAGGACAAATGATTCACCCAACGAGTCACAATCGGAATGAACTAGAACAAATGAATCACATAACGAGTCATAGACTAATGAACAAAAACAAATGGTTTATATAATGAGTCACAAGGATTAATGAACAAGGATAAATGATTCACATTACGAGTCACAAGGACTAATTAACAAGGACATATGATTCATACAACGAGTCACAAGGACAAATTTACAAGGACAAATGGTTCACACAACGAGTCAAAAGGACAAATGAACTAGGACAAATAATTCACACAACGAATCACAATGACAAATGAACAAGGACAAATGGTTCACAAAACGAGTCACAAGGACTAATTAGCAAGGACAAATGATTCACACAACGAGTCACAATGACTAATGAACAAGAAAAAATGGTTCACACGACGAGTCACAAGGACTAATTTACAAGGACAAATGATTCACATAACGAGTCACAATGACTAATGAACTTGAACAAGTGATTCACACAACGAGTCACAATTACTAATGAACAAGACAAATGTTTCCCACAACGAGTCACAAGGACTAATTAACAAGGACCAATGGTTCACACAACGAGTCACAATGACTAATTAAGAAGGACAAATGGTTAACACAACGAGTCACAAGGACTAATTAACATGGACAAATGATTTACACAACGTGTCAAAGGGACTAATTAACAAGGACAAATGATGCACACAACGAGTCAAAGGGACTTAATAACAAGGACAAATGATTCACACAACGAGACACAAGGACTAATAAAATAGGACAAATGATTCACACAACGAGTCACAAGGACTAATGAACAAGGACAAATAATTCACACAACGACTCACAATGACTAATGAACAAGGACAAATGGTTCACACAACGAGTCAAAGGGACTTATTAACAAGGACAAATGATTCACACAACGAGTCACAAGGACTAATGAAATAGGACAAATGACTCACACAACGAGTCACAAGGACTAATGAACTAGGACAAATATTTCACACAACTAGTCACAATGACTAATGAACAAGGACAAATGGTTCACACAACGAGTCACATGGACTAATTAACAAGGACAAATGATTCACACAACGAGTCACAAGGACTAATGAACAAGGACAAATAATTCACACAACGACTCACAATGACTAATGAACAAGGACAAATGGTTAACACAACGAGTCACAAGGACTAATTAACAAGGACAAATGATTCACACAATGTGTCAGAGGGACTAATTAACAAGGACAAATGATTCACACAACGAGTCAAAGGGACTTAATAACAAGGACAAATGATTCACACAACGAGTCACAAGGACTAATAAAATAGGACAAATGATTCACACGAGTCACAAGGACTAATGAACAAGGACAAATAATTCACACAACGACTCACAATGACTAATGAACAAGGACAAATGGTTCACACAACGAGTCAAAGGGACTTATTAACAAGGACAAATGATTCACACAACGAGTCACAAGGACTAATGAAATAGGACAAATGCCTCACAAAACGAGTCACAAGGACTAATGAACTAGGACAAATATTTCACACAACGAGTCACAATGACTAATGAACAAGACAAATGGTTCACACAACGAGTCACACTGACTAATTATCAAGGACAAATGATTCACACAACGAGTCACAAGGATTAATGAACAAGGACAAATAATTCACACAACGACTCACAATGACTAATGAACAAGGACAAATAGTTCACACAACGAGCCACAAGGACTAATTTACAAGGACAAATGATTCACATAACGAGTAACAATGACTAATGAACTAGAACAAGTGATTCACACAACGAGTCACAATTACTAATGAACAAGGACAAATGTTTCACACAACGAGTCACAAGGACTAATGAACAAGTACAAATGATACACAGTTAGTCACAATGACTAATGAACTAGAACAAACTATTCCACAATGAGTCACAATGACTAATAAACAGGGACAAATGGTTAACACAACGAGTCACAAGGACAAATGGTTAACACAACGATTCAAGGACTAATTAACAAGGACAAATGATTCACACAATGTGTCAAAAGGACTAATTGACAAGGACAAATGATTCACACAACGAGTCACAAAGACTAATGAACTAGGACAAATGATTCACCCAACGAGTCACAATCAGTAATGAACTAGAACAAATGAATCACATAACGAGTCATAGACTAATGAACAAAAACAAATGGTTTATATAATGAGTCACAAGGATTAATGAACAAGGATAAATGATTCACATTACGAGTCACAAGGACTAATTAACAAGGACAAATGATTCATACAACGAGTCACAAGGACAAATTTACAAGGACAAATGGTTCACACAACGAGTCAAAAGGACAAATGAACTAGGACAAATAATTCACACAACGAATCACAATGACAAATGAACAAGGACAAATGGTTCACAAAATGAGTCACAAGGACTAATTAGCAAGGACAAATGATTCACACAACGTGTTACAATGACTAATGAACAAGAAAAAATGGTTCACACAACGAGTCACAAGGACTAATTTACAAGGACAAATGATTCACATAACGAGACACAATGACTAATGAACTTGAACAAGTGATTCACACAACGAGTCACAATTACTAATGAACCAGACAAATGTTTCCCACAACGAGTCACAAGGACTAATTAACAAGGACCAATGGTTCACACAACGAGTCAGAATGACTAATTAAGAAGGACAAATGGTTAACACAACGAGTCACAAGGACTAATTAACAAGGACAAATGATTCACACAACGTGTCAAAGGGACTAATTAACAAGGACAAATGATTCACACAACGAGTCAAAGGGACTTAATAACAAGGACAAATGATTCACACAACGAGACACAAGGACTAATGAAATAGGACAAATGCTTCACACAACGAGTCACAAGGACTAATGAACAAGGACAAATAATTCACACAACGACTCACAATGACTAATGAACAAGGACAAATGGTTCACACAACGAGTCAAAGGGACTTATTAACATGGACAAATGATTCACACAACGAGTCACAAAAACTAATGAAATAGGACAAATGACTCACACAACGAGTCACAAGGACTAATGAACTAGGACAAATATTTCACACAACGAGTCACAATGACTAATGAACAAGGACAAATGGTTCACACAACGAGTCACATGGACTAATTAACAAGGACAAATGATTCACACAACGAGTCACAAGGACTAATGAACAAGGACAAATAATTCACACAACGACTCACAATGACTAATGAACAAGGACAAATGGTTCACACAACGAGCTACAAGGACTAATTTATAAGGACAAATGATTCACATAACGAGTAACAATGACTAATGAACTAGAACAAGTGATTCACACAACGAGTCACAATTACGAATGAACAAGGAAAAATGTTTCACACAACGAGTCACAAGGACTAATGAACAAGTACAAATGATACACACAACGAGTCACAATGACTAATGAACTAGAACAAACTATTCCACAACGAGTCACAATGACTAATAAACAGAGACAAATGGTTAACACGACGAGTCACAAGGACAATGGTTAACACAACGATTCAAGGACTAATTAATGCAGCAGGAGCCACAGACCAGGACACCCCACAAATGCAAGCAGGCCAAAACAACACCACACCCATTCCAGGAAGCAACCAAACTGGGCTAAGTTTAGAGGCTAATAGGTACGAGTACAAGCCCAACCACCACCGCCACCATGGCCAGCTGGTTGGTCACTAAACTAGGCTCGAGAAAAGTCCTAGGGTCCAAGGAAAATCACAATGCAAGTCCTAGAAAACCAAGTCGACAGAATCAAAAGAAATGACAAACAACAAAAGCAAACTTTCCATTTCTGGCTAAACCATGAGGAAAAAGCACACAAAGAACTTTTGGCTTGTCTTCCCATATACCCGATACAACCTAGAGCCAATTTTAATGCCAAGGACTCAATCATTTCGTCCTCAAGTGCCTACATTCAACAGAAAAGCCAAAGAATGCAAAGAAAGGACCACAACTCACATCACACCGTGCATTTCTCTTTTGTTTTCATTCCAATTTACAATTAAGAGCTTTTAAACCGTTGTAATATTGTACTTGGACTCTTACCAGCATGTGAGGAGGGATCCTGACCCTTGGATGTAGTTTTCTTTCAAGTTTGTAACCTAAAAAGGCCTATATAAGGACCTCAACTCGATCGTTGTAACACAAATGATTTATGAATGAAACCCGAGAATTCTCTCAAATTTAAACCTCTTAATCTTGTGCTTAGTCCGTAGATTAGAGTCAGGCTTGATAATAACCTGTGCTTAGACTGTGGTTATTGATTAAGTACTGTTAGTAGAGTATAAACTTTCCCCGTTTGAGACCGTGGTTAGTTTAGCTTTACTTTTGTTTCATTGAGTCTTTTCCCGTGTTAATCAGGGAATCTCTTAACTCTAACACCCCAAATTGTTAGCTTAATTCCCCGTGAGAATTCTGTGGGTTTTATAGTTGATAATTATATCCAAAGTTCCCTCCTTTCAAATCAAATCCCGAACTGTCTCACCATTACAGTCCTTGTGTCTCGTCGCCGCCCGCCTGAGTCTTAAAAATACTTTGAGTCCTCTAAAAATCCTGGAAATTTACTCAGAGTTAGTTCTCATATCAAAGTAATTTACTGCCAAGTTTCATGATTTTAGGAGGTCAATTCATAATTTTATTAAATAGCACAAGTTTATTGCATTCCTGAAAACTTGTCTTGTTTCTGCTGGTTTGTTTGTTGTTTTTGTCTAAACCCTTGGACATTACACCGCAAATTGGTATATCGTAGCAAGGTTTTAACACGATTCTATCTTGTGTTAGTCTTGGGAAGGAAAGTGAGTTCATTTTTACCCTAACTACAACAAAACTACAAAAATAACCCATGAGTGAAGAGAGATTTACTTGGTATTGAGACCAGGGTGGATCGGATAAACAGAAGAATCAATGAACTGGTAAATATTGTCAACACTCTTGCAGAAGGAGTTCCTAACAGGCCACCCTACAGAGGCAGAGGTAGGGGTAGAGGCTTTGTTGGAGCAGGAAGAGGACAACCACACCACCAGGAATATGGAGAAGACATGTCGATATCTTGATGAATCTATGGCTGAGGGCATCTACATGGAAAGAGACAAAGATATAAAGGTAGAAATTCTGATTTCCATGGTAGTTTAAACCACAAGATTTGTTAGACTGGATTAGAACTCATTGAGAGAGTCTTTGAATTTAAGGGATATATCGACAGAAAGCTTTCAAAGTTTCTATCCTTAAATTCAAAGGTTATGCCTCACTTTGGTATGAAACCCGAAAAGCCGTAGAAATGAGAGAAGGCAAGGAACCCATTAAATCTTGGCTAAAACTTAAAAAGAAATTGAAGGATAAGTTTATAGCTAAAGATTACACACAGATATGTTTATCAAGTTAACCAAGCTGAAACAAGACCAACAATCATTGAGTCTTATCTTAGAAGCTTTGAACAACTTACCCCGCAATGTGAGATTACTGAAAAGCCCGAATGTAAAATTGCTAGGTTTGTTGAGGGCTTAGATCCTAAGATTGCTATAAGAGTTAGAATGCAACAAGTCTGGTCCTTTGATGAGGCAAATAACCTTGCATTGAGGATTGAAAAGATGGGAAAAGCCAAGGTCACTGCTTCCAAACCCCTTACCAGATCCACTTTCAAACCTTTTTCTGGGGTTAGGATTGGAGAAACTCCAAAACTTGCAACTCAACCAACACCAGACAAGGGGAAGAGTCATGTGAATCCTAGAACCAACACACCTATGACTGATGGGAAAATTAAATGCTTCCAGTGCCAAGGGTATGGCCATTTTAGGAAGGACTGTCCTTCTAAGAGAACCTTAACAGAATGGAAGTAGAACAAAGGGGAGAGGGAAGGTTTGGTTCAGTATGAGGAAGATGAGACCCTGATAATGGAGGAAGTGGAGACTGAAGAAGAACCAGAACAAGATGCAGTTGTGGCCCCCCCGATACAGTCACAACTTAGTCTTGTGGAGGGTCATGCATTCCCAACACTCACCTCTGGGAAGCCGATCAAAGATCCCCGATATTCGTAACTGATGCACAGTCCATGGGAGGGTTTGTAACCTAATCATAGATGGGGGAAGTTGTACAAATGTGGCATCAAATGCCATGGTTAGTAAACTCAATCTGACAACTCAAGAGCACCCAAACCCTTACAAGTTGAGATGGTTGAACAAGGGAGCAGAAGTGAGGGTGGACAAACAATGCTTGGTTCCATTTTCTATTGGGAAGGTGTATAAAGATGAAGTCTTGTGTGATATTGTCCCAATGGATGCCTGCCACCTACTCCTGGGAAGGCCATGGGAGTATGACAGGAATACCACTCACCATGGGAAAGATAACATCTATAGTTTCAAGCATGAAGGCAAGAAGGTCACCCGACCCCATTACCACCCAACCGCAGAAAACTATGGAGGTCCAAGTATGCCGAGGAGGGCAATGGTGTGCTATTTCTTTTCTCAAGCGACCATGATCAAAGAAATAAAGCAAGAACAACCTGTCTGGGTGTTACTATCCAAAGAAGTAAGCAAGGAAGGGAACCCCGAGATGCCTGCTAGGTTAGCCATTAATTCAGAGGTATAAGGAAGTATTTCCAAGAGAGCTGCCTAGTGGGTTACCACCATTGAGGGGCATTGAGCACCACATTGACCTTGTTCCGTGCCCAGTGCTTCCCAACAGACCAGCTTATAGAAGTGATCCAGCTGCTACCAAAGAATTGCAAAGCCAAATTGAGGAACTTATGAGCAAAGGATTTGTCGTGAATCACTCACCCTTGTGCAGTCCCCTCGCTCTACTTGTTCCAAAGAAAGATGGAACATGGAGGATGTGTACTTGACAAAGCAGAGCCATTAACAACATCACTGTCAAGTACATGTTCCCAATACCAAGGTTGGATGACATGTTAGATGAGCTCAGTGGTGCCATGATATTTTCTAAGATTGATCTCGGGCAAGGGTACCATCAAGTCAGGATAAGGGAAGGAGATGAGTGGAAGACTGCCTTCAAAACTAAGCATGGACTATATGAGTGGCTTGTGATGCCATTTGGTCTTTCTAATGCACCAAGCACCTTTATGAGACTGATGACCGAGGTGCTAAGGCCATGTTTAGGCAAATTTGCAAAGTGGTCTACTTTGATGATATCCTGGTTTACAAAGAAGAAAAAAAGAGAGCACCAAACATCTTGAAACTGTGTTCGATCCTCGGGAGCAAAAGCTATTTGGCAAACTGGGAAAATGCACTTTTATGGTTGAAGAAGTGGCATTCCTAGGGTACATTGTCTCTGGGAGGGGAATTACAGTTGATCGTGACAAAGTTGCAAAATTCAATCATGGCCAACTCCTAAAACAATCACTGAGGTGAGGGGGTTCCATGGATTGGCCTCCTTTTATAGGAGATTTATCAAGAACTTCATTCGATTGTTGCTCCAATTACTGAGTGTATGAAGAAAGGAGAGTTCCACTGGACTGAGAGTGCTCAACAGTCCTTTGAGAGGATTAAGAAGTTGATGTGTGAGACTCCTATTCTGAAATTGCCAGACTTTGATCAACTCTTTGAAGTAGAGTGTGATGCCGTGGGGTAGGCATTGGTGCAGATCCTGATCCAAGCTCGAAACCCGTAGCTTACTTCAGTGAGAAATTGAATGGAGCTAAGTTAAAGTATTCTACCTATGACAAGGAATTTTATGCAATTATCAGGGCAGTCATGCATTGGAATCACTATTTGAAGCCAAAGCCATTTGTGTTACACTCTGATCATGAAGCTTTGAAATATATCAATGGTCAACACAAATTGAGTCACAGACATGCTAAGTGGGTGGAGTACTTGCAATCATTCACCTTTTCCAAAGCAAGTATAAAGAAGGAAAACAAAATGTAGTGGCGATGCACTATCAAGGAGGCACTCCCTATCACAACTATGGGAACCAGGGTCCTTGGTTTTGAGTTCATGAAAGAGATGTACAAGGAAGACCCCGACTTCTCCGAGGAATGGATCACACAATTTGAAGGGCATAGGGTTCCAGGGAACAAATACTTGCTGCAAGATGGGTTTCTATTCCAAGGAACAAGCTCTGTGTTCCAAGGGGTTCCCTCAGGGACCTCCTAATCGTGGAAGTCCATTCAGAGGCTTGGGAGGGCATTTTGGTGTTCGTAAAACACCGGACATACTACAGAAACAGTTCCATTGGCCAAAAATGATGGGGACGTCCAAAATGTTCTCGTGGAGATGTTCAGTGTGTCAAATGGCTAAGAGTTCCTTCCAAACTGGTCCATATATCCCATTACCAGTACCAAGTAAGCCATGGGAGGATGTGAGCATGGATTTTATTGTTGCATTGCCAAGGACACAGAGAGAAAGGATTCAATCATGGTTGTTGTTGACAGGTTCATAAGATGGCCCATTTTATAGCTTGCAAGAAAAGAAGATGCTACCAAAGTTCTTTGAGCTATACCTAAAAGAAATTGTGAGGCTTCATGGGGTTCCAAAGACAATTGTTTCAGATAGAGATACAAAGTTCATGAGTTACTTTTGGAAAACTCTATGGAAGCTACTCAAGACAAGATGTTGTTCAGTATTCTCACCACCCCCAAACAGATGGCCAAACAGAGGTCACCAACAAAACCTTGGGTAGGATTCTGAGATGTCTTGTAAACAAGAGTCTAAAAGATTGGGACATCAAATTAGCAGCAGCAGAATTTGCCTTCAATAGATCACCATCAACTCACATCGGTCATAGTCCTTTTGAGGTTGTCTATGGGATTAATCCCCTAATGCCTGTAGACTTATCCTCAGTGCCAAGAAATGAGGTGAATCATGATGCTAAGGCCAGGGCAGAGCAGCTCCTGAAACTCCATGAAACTGTGAAAAGGGAAATTGAGAAGACCAATGAGAAATACATGAAACACCCAAGGTACATCGAAAAGGAAAGAATTTGTTCCAGGATTTGGTCCGGGTTCACTTAAGAAAGGAGAGATTTCAAAGAAGGAGAAAGAACAAGTTAATGCCAAGAGCTGATGGCCCCTTTGAAATTATTGAGAGGATTGGTCCAAATGCCTACAAAGTGGATCTCGCAGAGAGTATGAGGTGCATGGCACTTTTAATGTAGGTGACCTAAGTCCCTATTATGAGGATGCTGAGGGGGAGGAGTCATCAGGCTTGAGGACAAGCCCTGTTCAACCAGGGAGGCTGCAGCAGGAGCCACAGCACTGCAGACACCCCACAAATGCAAGCAGGCCAAAACAACACCACACCCATTCCAGGAAGCAACCAAACTGGGCTAAGTTTAGAGGCTAATAGGTACGAGTACAAGCCCAACCACCAGCTGCCACCATGGCCAGCTGGTTGGTCACTAAACTAGGCTCAGAAAAGTCCTAGGGGTCCAAGGGAAAATCACAATGCAAGTCCTAGAAAACCAAGTCGACAGAATCAAACAAATGACAAACAACAAAAGCAAACTTTCCATTTCTGGCTAAACCATGAGGAAAAAGCACACTAAGAACTTTTGGCTTGTCTTCCCATATACCAGATACAACCTAGAGCCAATTTTAATGCCAAGGACTCAATCATTTCGTCCTCAAGTGCCTACATTCAACGTAAAAGCCAAAGAATGCAAAGAAAGGACCACAACTCGTCACCACACCGCATTTCTCTTTGTTTTCATTCCATTTTACAATTAAGAGCTTTTAAACCGTTGTAATATTGTACTTGGACTCTTACCAGCATGTGAGGAGGGATCCTGACCCTTGGATGTAGTTTTCTTTCAAGTTTGTAACCTAAAAAGGCCTATATAAGACCTCAACTCAATCACAAAACACAAATTGATTTATGAATGAAACCCGAGAATTCTCTCAAATTTAAACCTCTTAATCTTGTGCTTAGTCTCAGTAGATTAGAGTCAGGCTTGATAATAACCTGTGCTTAGACTGTGGTTATTGATTAAGTACTGTTAGTAGAGTATAAACTTTCCCCGTCTTTGAGACCGTGGTTAGTTTAGCTTTACTGCTTGTTTCAACAGTCTTTTCCGTGTTAATCTGTGGAATCTCTTAACTCTAACACCCCAAATTGTTAGCTTAATTCCCCGTGAGAATTCTGTGGGTTTTATAGTTGATAATTATATCCAAAGTTCCCTCCTTTCACCAAATCCCGTAACTCGTCTCACCATTACTCCTTGTGTCCATCGGTCGATTCAGATTGAGTCTTAAAAATACTTTGAGTCCTCTAAAAATCCTGGAAATTTACTCAGAGTTAGTTCTCATATCAAAGTAATTTACTGCCAAGTTTCATGATTTTAGGAGGTCAATTCATAATTTTATTAAATAGCACAAGT